>NW_009928066.1:0-20684 GCF_000696875.1 Nestor notabilis | reverse complement strand
TATCTGCAGGCACTGTGTAGGGCAGGGTGTAGTGAGGACTGGTGTAGCTGCTGGGGAGGGAGAGGGGCGAAGCTGTTCCCCCTGTTGTAAGGAACTCGGGGAAGCTTAAGTGCTCCCGGCCTTCCTCAGACTGTGAAGGGTAGATGGGGCTTGGAGCAACCTGCTCTAGTGGAAGGTGTCCCTGCCCATGGCAGGGGGGTGGAACTGGATGAGCTTTAAGGTCTTTTCCAACCTACTCTGTGATGCTGGGAGCATGAGGCTGACCTCGGCTAACAAGTAGTCTCGTGAAGCTTTGTCCTATAACTTTCAGGGGAACAAGAAAGGAGGCCTTCTAATAAGGTGTGGGTGCAATCCAGCCTTCCACTGTTACTGTATTGAATTTCAGGCATTCTACCAAATAAAAAACAAAGGTGGAGAGGCTGCCAGGTTGATTACAGAGCTCCTTCTGACAGAGGACAATTAAAGACCTCAGCTTACTTAACCAGAGGAAAGTGAGGGCAGCAACCTAAATTCTTTGGTATTAATAGCTCTTTGAGGAATGAATATAGCTGATGCAACCCTAAGTATTGGCGCAAGAACAAATGTGTGTGTGGCTGTGAGTAAGGCTCAGCTGATAGGAAATGAAAGATCAGAAAGAAAACACATTTGACTTGACTTTTGTATCAGACCTGAACCTCTTTTTAGTTCAGAGTTACCCGTTTAAATAAATTGGCTGAACTATCACAGGGAAACCAGTGGACATAAAGAATTTTCTGTGGACAGAAGTATTTATTACCTGTCATTTGCAGTATCTGGAAATTGATGAATGCAGTTTACTTCAAAGCTCTGTGAGCTTGTTGTCATTTCTCAGTTGGGAACTTGTCATATTGAACAGTAAGCACAGGAAGCATTTCTCTACCTTTTCCTTGAGTCCCAGTTTATTTCTTTGCCATAGTAACAGTTGAGAGTATTCCTTCTATTAAAAGCAAATTAAAATCAAATCAGCAGGGGATGTGGTGGCAGGAGGAGCTGAATAGTAACTATTATGAGCAGTGACTGAGCCTATTTTCCCCTAACCAAGATGTTACTGAAGCACAACAGTGTCCTTGTTCAACATCAAGTGTGGAGTGCTGGTGCTAGCACAGACAATATGAATGCAACATGCTCTTGCTGGATGCTGGTAAAATTCAACTAGAAAACCTCCCTTCAGGGTCTTCAGCTGGAGACTGATGCATCAGACTATTGAAATCCAGTATTGATTTATGTGTGCTTTTAAAATAGGATTGGGAGGAGTAATGTTTTGATGTCTGCAAGGTCTTTGTCTCTTTGTTTAGCAAGTACAACTTGCAAATCCTTCTGCTAAAGTGGCTACTAGATTCAGAGTGTCGATTAGATTGTTTGGGGCAAAAGGGAGGTAGAATTATGTGTATGTTGTAACCTAAACCAGCATGCTTTTTGCCATAAAGCAAAACAGTCTTTGTTAGTAGTACTGCTCCTCAGGGTTTGGCTGGCTGACTATCTATAGCAAAGTCTTCAAAGAAAATGTGGGGAAAGTAGATTAACTACTTGTTCTTTCTCATTTTCATAACAGCCTAGGTGATTTCCACCCTGCAGCTGTGTGGTCTGTATGCAGTTGTTTCACTCAGAAAGAAGACTCAATCAATGTGAGGGAACTGAGACTACTTCAGAGGGCCTACAAGGAAGCTGGAGAGGGACTTTTTACAAGGGCATGTGGTGACAGTACAAGGGGAAGAGGCTTTAAACTGACAGAGGGGAGATTTAGATAAGCTATAAGGAATTTCTTCCCTGTGAGGGTGCTGAGGCGCTGGCACAGGGTGCCCAGAGAAGCTGTGGCTGCCCCATCCCTGGCAGTGTTCAAGGCCAGGTTGGACACAGGGGCTTGGAGCAACCTGCTCTAGTGGAAGGTGTCCCTGCCCGTGGCAGGGGGTTGTTGGAACTGGATGAGCTTCAAAGACCCTTCCAAGCCAAACCAGTCTGTAGTTAGTCTCAGGGTGGAGTTTTGATGTTTATTTGGTTGGGGCTTTTTTCCCTAAGCTTGTCCGCTGTAGTTGCTTTGCTCTCAAGGCAACTAAATGTAACAATCCAGAAGTCTCTTCATAGTACTTGAAATTGTGTTATTAGAGTTGTGTTTTCCAACAGCCTTGGGAAATGTGGAGTTTAATGGAAATTGGGACAGAGGGAGAATTTAACTCATCTACTAGATGATACTAATGAAGTCACTTGGGTTTTTTCCTCTGTTGCTTAGCATTTACCATCAGTTACAATTTCAGGCTGGTTTTCATCATTTAATCAGCTTCTCCAGCTGTTTAGTTGCTTCTCAATTTGTTTTCATTCCTCTCTAGCCTTTTGAAAGCTAACTTGGCAATTTTAACCTTCCTAACTATGATCAACAAGTGAAGAAGGGGGAGAAAAACTAAATGTGACTGGAAACTTCTGGGTCCCTGGGGGAGGAAAAAACAAAGATCAGTGCTCAGGAATTAAAATTGAAGTCCTGAAAGTCATATGTGTTGTTCTGCCTCAGTACTGAAGTCACTTCTAACTTCTGTGGTCCTTTGGAATAAGGGCCAGCATTCAAACTAGTGCAGAGTTACTATATTTGGCAGGTTCAGCTCGGCAGGCAAATTTGCCATCATTGCTAATGTCTACAAAATAGTGGAGAAATACACATTCTGCAGGCTTGAAGAACTAACTGAGAAACGGGTAGTACTATGTGATTTTATGGGTTGTTGTTTGTTTGGGGTTTTTTTCCAGTTTGCTGCTTTGTAGGAACTTATTTGAATTATTCCTTCTGATTATTTTTTTAATGTGTAAGAAAACTCAGTGTTACTTTAATTTTCTGTGTTGCTTCTGCTGATTTGTTAAAATAACTTTTTTTTTTAATGGGTTTAACTTATAAATGTTTAACTTCTCTAGTTCAGTGCAGCAAGGAAGTTCTGGCCAGTGCTTCTGTAATGTAAAGCATTGCTGCTTGTCCCCCAGTGAAGAGCACTGGTGAGCTGCTTCCTCTCAGAGCCTTGTTCAAATAACTCAGCTCAGCTGTGGGTGAATGGCTTTTGTCTGTTTTCATGCCCTTGCCAGGTGCTGTCAGATGAGGAGAAGAGGAAGCAATATGATGCATATGGTGAGGAGGGATTGAAGGATGGGCACCAGAGCTCTCATGGAGACATATTCTCACAGTAAGGAGATTTTGCCATTTCAGGCTGTTCTGCTGTTGGTAACTCTAATTTTGTGATGCTCATGCGCATGTTTGGTGTGGGCAAATTCTATGTTAAGGTGTTTTACCCAGTCTGGAGGCACTGATTTGAAGTAACAGTTGAGAATCTGAGGAAATATATTTACAGTAGATATCCCATGTGCAATTTTCAGTTGGCTGTCATGCAACAGTCCTTGCTTCAGTGAGTAGGAGCCAGTGGTGTCTTGATGTTTAACCTGTTGTCACAGATCATGTGTGTACTTTGGGTCACTTTTTTCTTTTGCAAAGTAATGCTGTAGTGACTTACAGTAAGATGTAGACAACTGTAGAATTTGGATCAGTAAAATCTGAAGGCACTTCTAGGTTACTCAGGCAGAACCTGATTTTCTGCTTAAGCCCCCTTTGGTTCTGCTAGGCACAAATTTACTAGAACAACTCTTGAAGTTGCTCATCTTGGGTAATCCTTCTGGGTGAGATCTCACAGCTGGTCTGTTTTGAGAAAAATACATGGACTTGCTAGGAAGCTTTTTCTCATCCCTGCCCCTTGTCCTTAAACTATTGAAAAACAGCTTCTAGTGTTTTACTTGCAATGCCAGAAGTGGAGTTCTACTCAGAGGTGGTGCCTTGTGGTGATGGTTGCAGTGTAATAAGGAGAGGTCTTCCCTTAGGCAGTGGTCGGATTTTGAGGTGTTGGCGTTCAACTCCTGCTCCAAAACTGGTTTTCTTTAGTACAGAAATATCTTCCAATGTGACAACTTTGTTTGAAGGCATTAGCTTGTGTTCTGGAGGAGCAAAAAGAGGTATCTGGATTTACTGTGGTGCTTTTGTACTGTGAGGGGGCTGTTCTCCAGTGGGCTAGAAGCATTTGCCAAGTAACATATTACTTCTGCCTTGGATGGCTCTCTCTTTCAGAGCTTTACTTGATGAGAATTCCTTCCTGAACTAATTGATATGCTTTACTCCAGCTTCTTTGGGGACTTTGGATTCATGTTTGGAGGTAACCCTCGCCAACAAGACAGGAACATTCCCCGAGGAAGTGACATTATTGTGGACCTCGAGGTTACACTTGAGGAGGTGTATTCAGGAAACTTCGTGGAAGTAAGTGTGGTTGCCTGTTGGTCTCTCCAGTGTGGTCTCGGGTTTGAGATGTCTGTCCCGGCCGCTGCTCAGAAGGATATCATGTCCCAAAGAACAGAACTAAAATAGGTGCTCAGTTCTCAGTATTTTGCAGGGATAGTGAAGGCTGTTACGATGCTGTTTGTTAGTAGTTAACTGAAGAAACAACACACTTACTCATCTTTGCCATCTGCCATTCTCTATAAAAGGATGCTTCTTGTGATGATAGCTTATTTATTTACTGCCAGTGACTAGTTGTAGCTTGTTTTTACTGCAGTAGCCCAGTTGGAAAAAGTGTAAGTGGTCTCTCTGTAGAATTTACTGATATTTGAGGGCCCATTCGTAAGCCTTAAATTCATTCTGTAATTCTTTCAAAACCATGTTGAGGATTTTTCATAGCCTCTTTATATGGCCAGACATGTCACTGCAAATTGTTGGGTTACATACTTGGCAAATATATGGTGGCCTTTTAATTTTCTGGTATTTGTTTTAAATAAGCTACATTTCTGATGCTGACAATCCCTGCTACTCTGCATGTAAAATTTGTGTTGATTGAGCTTGAGATTCTGGGTAAATGAGGAACTTGGAATAATTTTGCCCATTGTGCAGTACAAGGCAGCAATTGTAACCAAAGTGTGAGGTTTTTCATCCTAGTGTTACCTTTCTATTTCTGTTGTGCAGGAAAATAGTAAAAGTAAATGGGAATAGTGGAGTCCTAGAGAGGTTTTTCTGGTATTTAATGTGTGATCAGCAAGAGGCACAAGATGAAAACTGTTGTCAGAATGTTTTGCTGAGGCCACTTGGAGAGTGGACTGAAAAGGCAGCACACAAACCGAAATTTATTTTCAGGCTGCTTGAGAAATCCAGACCCTTGTGGATACCCAGGAGTGCTGCTGGCTTATGTGCTGTGAGTATTGACCTCTTCCTCCTCTGTGCAGGTTGTCAGGAACAAGCCAGTGGCAAGACAGGCACCTGGCAAACGGAAATGCAATTGCCGTCAGGAGATGAGGACCACCCAGTTGGGTCCTGGACGCTTCCAGATGACGCAAGAAGTTGTTTGTGATGAATGTCCAAATGTTAAGTAAGTTTTATGCTCTTTAATGATATATGGGTGTTTATTCAAAACCTACCACTAGATGGAGGGAGGCGCCTGTACTACCAATAAGATCTGGCAGGAAAAGCTTAACACAGGTTTCTCATTTCCAAGGAGCCAGTCCTTATTCTTATAGTAGAGCTGGCCATCTCTAGATCATTAGAAGCAGAGCTCCCCAGTTTGCTCCTTCAGCCTCTTTTTTCCTTGAACAATCAGTAATACTACAGTGGGAGTTCCACAACTAAATGTCAATAAACAAATTGAGATACGGTCAGAGTTTCCAGCTGGGAACAGCTGGACACGGAATACTGTGGTATAATTGCACATCCAGGTGCTGCCCTGTGCACTTAGTGGCTTAACTTTGCCTTCTCTGGAAGGTGAGTATCAGCACACAAGAAAGGCAGCACTCAGTCTCCAGTTCTAGTGTTACCCCAGTAAAATAAGTAGGTGCTACTACCTAGTGTTGGAAACTTAGTGCTTGGCTACTTTCCACTTTGCAGGCTTGTGAATGAGGAGCGAACGCTAGAAGTGGAGATAGAGCCAGGTGTGAGGGATAGTATGGAGTATCCCTTCATTGGTGAAGGTATGTATATGGGCACTGCCCTGCTGCTCAGCTTTGACTTGCTCCTTTCCTGTAATGCAAGGCTGGTCTTTGGCAGTCGAAGTGTCCAAGCCCTGCTTTTGGTAACTGATCAGCACATGCAGTTTGAAGTGCTGTGTTCTCTGCTGCTGCTGAAATCCAGGAGCATACTCTTTGCTAAGTCTGGAGACCGCTCCAAGTTCTGCTTCCTTTGCTGGTACTGGAGTGTGCACAAAAAAAAGTATAAAAAAAATCTCCACATCTGATGTTTCACATAACTTTTGAGTAGGAGCATCTGTTCCAGGCTTGAGTATGTGAGGGAATCTCTCTGCCCAAGGAAGTAAGTCCTTCAACAAGGACATCATTAGCATGCAGGCAAGTCTTTCAGAGCAGCAGACAGGTATGAGCTCATTGAGTCAATACTCAAAAGTCCTATGCTCTCTAATAACAGATCTGTGCAAGGAGGGTTTTAGTCATGTAAAGATTGATTACTTGGTTTTTTTTTTTCTTGCAACATGTGAGCTGTAGACCTCTCTCATGTTTAATATGCTGCTTGTTTCTTCAGTGATTAGTAACTAGCTCCATTAAACAGAGCTTTTCTTTTCACAGGTGAGCCCCATGTGGATGGGGAGCCAGGTGATTTGCGCTTCCGAATAAAAGTCCTTAAGTAAGTAACTGGCCTAGGTAGTCTGCTGTTTCTGGTTACTATAAAAGGAAGCTTGCAAGTGATTTTCTGGCCAGCATTGCCTGCTTGGCTAGCATGTAGCAACCCTTCAGCAGAGTTGATGTGGCCAGGGGTTTGTTACTAAGGGCTGCGCAGGATGTTCAACCCTGCTGATGCTAGAGTAGGTGGATTCACCACTTAAGATGCTGTGATAATTCCACTTTTACTTGGCTTGAACACTGGCATGCATTAGAGGCTCCTGTGTGAATCACATGAAAAATTTCCTTTTTCCATAAACATACTATCTCCCTATTGTAAGGAAATGCACTACTAAGAAAAGAGTTGTGTGAGTCACAGCTTCTTGACACGCCTTGCCACTCACTGCCCTAGAAATAGAAGGGTTATTTGGTAGTACATGCCATACACAGGAAAATGAAGCTAAATTTAGTTCATTCTTCGCTTCCTCTCTGATTTGTGAATTCTCTAAACTTATAAACAGAGGGGAAGAAGCTAGAGAACCTATTTTCCCTATGGGGAAGAAGAAAAGTTCCAATGGTTTTTATTTCCACAGGCACCCAGTCTTTGAAAGAAGAGGAGATGACTTGTATACAAATGTGACAATCTCGCTGGTCGAGGCACTTACAGGCTTTGAAATGGATATTGCCCACTTGGATGGGCACAAGGTGAGACAACAATTTGTCTTCTTGCTCTGTGTAAAGAAAATCTAACTGCAGGCCTCCTGTGCTGAGGCCTTAGCTTGCTCAGGGGCTGTGCTGCTGCTGGTTGCATACAGCATCCCCTTGCCTAGTGCCTTCCAGACCAGTTCCCAGGGAGTCATAATGGGCTCTACAGGGAGCTCAGTTCCTGGCTGTCACAGCAGTTACTTCATCTGCTGTCTTCAATGGTGTTAGTTCTGGCAGTAACACTGCCTGGACCCCTTACATATTGCTGACCTTGGCAAAGAATTAATATCAATTGAAGCTTTCCAGTGGGTTGGAAAGGGCACTGGAGTGTTGGGGTACACACAGAACACTAGTAATGTCCTGAAATTCCTTTTGTCTCTAGGTTCACATTGCTCGGGATAAAATTACGAAACCTGGGGCCAAACTGTGGAAGAAAGGAGAAGGTCTTCCAAATTTTGATAACAATAATATCAAAGGCTCGCTAATAATAACGTTTGATGTGGAGTTCCCCAAAGAGCAACTGACTAACGAGCAGCGGGAAGGTGCGTGTTTTCAAGCCCTGCCATGGCAGCAGGCTGCACAGACCTCCAGCCAAAGCTGATAAGATGTTGGCACAACAGAATCAGGGCCTGCAGTGGTCAGGAGGGGCTCTCCTTTTTCTGTGCCCCTTGTACAACGTAACACAGTTGGCCAATGCCCTGTGATTAACTTCCATTTCCCTTTGAAGCCAAGTGAACTTGGCTGCTGCAGTTGTAGGGAGCCAGATTAAGTTGGGATGTGTTACTGCTGGGACATAGCACTTGGCAAATTTGCAGGTTCTTTGTTTTGTAGCTCGCCATCTGTCTGAACTGAAGGACTTACTGGGCTTAGCTTCTGCCTGCTTTGCTTCTTCTGGAATGGGATCACAGGCAGTTTTCCAGCCCCTGCTTCTACTTTTCTTAGAGGCAAGACTTGTGAAAATCCCTCTGCTGTCAAGGGTAAAGGGAGTCTACAGCATCAGAAGGATTGTTCCTCTCTCCTCCCTCTCCTTCTACTCTTAAGTGCTTTGTGGCTCTTTAGGGAAGAAGGAATGCAATGGAAATCTGCTTCTCGGCTTCAGTACTCAAATGGAAATTTGAAGACCCATGTAGAAATCCCAAAATTGACAGGAGGGTAAATATTATACTCCTAGCTGGAAATTCCTCTTTGTTTCAGCAGCCTCTGCGGTATGTTCACAGGGTTTCAGAGTAGGCATCAAGGGCCCTATCCTCTGCTACAGGACAAAGAAGTTCCTGGAATGTACCAGTGCAGCTCTTCAGAAAATCCCTGACCCCAGAGCCCTTCCTTCAGATGAAGGGCTACCTTCATCTGAAGTTACCTTTTTAGTGGATTCTGGCAGCTGTCCTGGTGGAATGAGGCATATGTGCAGCTTTCCTGTTACTCTTCAAGTGTGTAGAGGGAAGCCAAGCCCTGGGAGGGCTTTTTCAGCCCTGTGGCATTTACTGTTGTGTTGGCCATGCTCTGCTAGCTACTACATGGAGCCCAGTTGGTAGCTGCAGCTCCAGGGTTGATGTTCTATGATTCTGCAGCTGTTTGTTGCAGACCTCTGCAGTGAGGTGTGTGCCTTTGGGCTGTGTTTTGAGTGCACTTGTTTTGTGTTTTGACCCTTGTGCTTTCCCGCTTGTTGCAAGTGTGTTGTGTCCACTGAGGGCTGCAAAGCACAGTGACCGCGTGGGTGTGAAGTCTTGTTCCAGGATCTGCTGCCCTTCTTGAAGTTTTGTAAGGCAACAGTACCTCTCAAACAGACCTGAAGTTATTCCAGCTGTTGCTCTTTGCAATTTAGAAGAGGCAAGGAGAAGCCTCTGTGTTTTGTCAAGCTTGCTCACACACCTTCATGGGTATTCTGGCATCAGAGAGGTGATGGTACTGGCATGAGTGTATTCAGGCACAAGCCCTTTGGGTGTTTCACTCCCTCCTAAAGCAATTCTGTGCTCCCCAGAGGAAGGTGACTGGGTAGGCAGTCAGATGTATTTCTGTGTGCTAGAATATCTCCAAACATCCAGTGATTTAAGGAGTTTTATGAGGGAATATATCTATTCATGTTGTGTGGCAGCAGTTCAGTGTACACATTCAAAGGAAGACTGTAGGCTTCAGAATTCAAAACATCCCTTTTTTCTTATTGTTGGCAGTGGTCCTAATTTCTTATCTCATTACCATATGCACAGCTCCTGGGGCAGTCAGAGGATACTCTGACTTGGGGAGCACCACTCTGGTCAGTCAAAGCTTTAGAGTCAGAGAAATAATATGCTTTCTTTCCTGCCAGAGTGACATCAGGGAATTTACTGCCTGTTGATCAGAGGTGACTTTTTCTCTTTGACATTTCTCATTTGTCTTTACTGATGCTTGTTTATAGTCTGTTTTGGAGCTTTGGATTCCATGATTTAACTCTGGAGTGTTCAGTGAGCAGCAGCATGCTTAGCAAAGTGCCCAGGTTGTGTTGTAACCTGTCACCTGCTGATGGTGTCAGAATAATCTCGAAGTTGGCTCTAGTAAAATATGCCTGAGGTGCTGTAGCACCTGACTGGAATTCCTGGCTGAATATCAGGTATGTGTTGAAATATCCTGTGCAATAATGGGGGTATCCTTCAGGCCAGCAGGCAGCTGCCTAGAGCTTGCTATCAGGAAATGAGGTACAGGAATGGTGCTTTCAGGGTTACTGGAGCACACCTTTCTCCAGCTAGGGCCTTCCTTTCAAAGAACCACACATCCAGGAGGCACATCCTCTTGCCCATTAGCCAGGAAGTGACTTGCAGCCTCCTTTGGCAGTGGAGGGGAAGTGAACTTACATTGCACTCCCCTGGAGAATGATCTGTCCTTAATGATATGGGGCTCCTGTGTAGGGGGTCACTTTGCCCCACAGTTAGGGATGTTTCTGAATGTAGAAGAATTCAGGATTCTCTGGCTACCAAGCAAGAAGCACGAATAACTCTTGCCTGGCAGAGAGCCGTCTCTCTTCTAGTTACTACTTCGAGAACAGTTTTTCAGTATTTTAACAGCTGCTGTGACCCTTATGCATGAAATCACTGGTCTTAAAGAACAGTAGTATCTGTAGCCAGAATGATTTAAAGGTAGACAAGCAGGACAAGGTTTGCAGGGAGACAATACTCTCTTTTAGCTGGATTTCTTGAAGGACTTGTACAGGAAAAAACCCCTAACCTTTCAGGCATTGGTTCGTTTAATTGCTGATATTCCCTCCCCATGCTTGAGTACCTCACTTAAAGTTAACACCTATGGCAGTATTTTCTAGGCAGCCTAATCTGACCTGTTGTACGAATATGTACACTGTGATGCCAAGACTTTGGCTTCAGTGGAGCAGCAGATTAATCTCATCTGAGGCAGGACTGCAGTCCCATCTTCTCTCATGTTGAGGTGCAAGCCAGCTGCTTTGTTCTGGGGATCATCCAACAGCATAATTATAGCAGTTTAGCTCAATTTTTTTAATTATTATTTGTAAGTTTCCCATGGTGTTTGGTACTTCTCCTTTCTGAGTCCTGACAGCCCCTGTTCAGGCTCAGTGGTATCTGGTGCTGGTCAGAGCAGAGATGCTGTCATGCCCTGAGGGATGTTGTGGCCAGGGCAGTGGCAGTCTTGGCAGTGTGTGTCCAAGATGACTTTAATCAGAGGGGACTCCCTCTTTATATCTGGAAAAAAGTGTGACACATCTGTTCTTGCCAGCCTGCTTCCTCTGTTTTGTACGGACTTGCCCTTTAAGTAGCACTGCCAGTCTTTCCCTGAGTGCGCTGACCCCAGTAGATGAGCTGTTGGGGTTTTAAAGGCTGAGACACTTTTATCCTGTTCTGGTTAAGAATTTAATACTGCCAGGACCTCAGAGCAGTCAGTTCTTTGAAATGTTTTATGAATGGGGAAGGTGATACTTGAAAAGTCATCTAGACTCCCTTGTGAAACAGTGGGTTTCAAACAAAACCTTAAGATTGTCAGGCCTTCAGTAGGATCCTTAAGCCCATAGATAAGTCTGCTTTTCTTGCTTGCCTTCAGGGGCTACTTCTAGTGGACAGTAGTGTCCCCAGGTACCACATACCAGTGTGAAAACAAACCTCTGCTTTCTAGTTACTCCTGTGGATTTCAGTAGCTGGCAAGTCCAGGACTCAAATGTAGCCCTCCTGAGCTTGCTGTCAGCAGGTTTCTCTGGGGTTGTAGAGGGAGCCTGGGGAGGTAAGTAAGATCAGTTAGACTCTGGAAATACTGAGTTGTTTGTTGTTGCATTTGTACTTCAAGATGACAAAATTGGTGTCAACTTCAACAGCAAAGCAGCTCTGGGAGTCAGCTTTATCCCTTACAGAGCTGTGAGGAACTTGAGTTTGGTAGCAAAGGAGGCTTTCTCCCTGGAACCACTGGTCTTTTGTGGTCCTGAGAGTGCATGAAAGCCCTGTTACAACATCACTAACCTCAGTCCAGTTTCTCCTGGTTGGAATGCTGAAGGAGTAGGAGTCAAGCTGTCTCACCACTGGGTTTGGGAGGGTTTTTCTTACTTTATTGGGGGTTTTTATGATTCGCTTAGTATACCAGTATGTGTTATTTAAATGGGCTCAGCCACAGGGGGTCTCTGAGCCGGATGTGTAGATGCAGCAGGAACACTAAATGCAGGGTCCTCCTGTTTCTGCTGTGTAGTGATGCCTTCCTTTCTTTTGCAGGTCTCAAACAGTTACTGAAACAAGGATCGGTGCAGAAGGTGTACAATGGATTGCAGGGATATTGATGTGTGGAAAAATGGGACTTACCTGACAACAGAAAGTCAAATTTGTTTGCAGTCTCTTCTCCTGCCCACTGTAGAATGGAAAAGAGGGAGGGTGGGGCAATTGTTGAGGTATATATAATTCTTTTTCTTTGTCAATGGTGGAAGTGCTCAGATGAGTTGAGAGGAATTCTACCCTTTTCAGGACATAACTGGTGCTGCCTATCATGTTCCATGTCCTGGAACAACAGAGACTCCTTGAGCAGAGGAAAAACAAATGGTGGGGAAAGGAGTTTTAAATTCCACACAGATTGGAATTTCTGTTTTTTAAATATATTTTGATGTGACTTTTCTTGACCATCTCAACATATTTTCATAGCTTCTCCTGCTTTGTATGTCCTTTGTGTCAGTCTGTTTGGAGTTTCTGTTTTGTTTTTTTAACCCCAGCCCTTCTCCTTCCCCTCTGAGCCCAGAGTGTGGTGTTTGTTCAGTCTGTGTTTCTGGGGCAGGGTACAGGTGCCTGTGGGAGTGGACTGGCAAGAGGGGCTTTGGGGGCTATGTTAGACCCCACACACAGTTGGGAAAGCAGGGGAAAAATCTCTTGCTCCTGTGGACTCTCTTAACTACCAAGGAGTCCTCTTAGCCCAGAAGTTAATGCTTGGTTTTAAATCTGAAGTCACAACAGCTTAGCAAAGACTCCTCAAGACTTCCACAGAAAATAATGGGAATGGCTGCTCATGGCCTTGGTTCTTCCTTGTTGCCTCCAAATGTAACCAACAGCTTGTCTGGAAAAGTTCACTTACCTCCTGCAGTCTGTCCTCTGTGAGGACAGATGAAGCCAACAGCACAGAAATAAAGATGTTTGAGTTGGAATGGCAAAAACTACCTGGTAATGTGTTTCAGCAGCCCTTGCCCTGGGACAGCTAACAAGGAATAGTCCTTTCCATGACCTAAGCTGTGAGCTGCTGTAAAGGGTGAAACTACAGCTGTTAATACCAGCAAAAGCTCTGTAGCTGCTTTATTTGAACTAGTTGAGGGCCTGGTAACCTAGTGGGGAGGTTTGTGTGCTGCTCTGGTCTCTGTCATGAAGACTCTGCTTGCTTATGTATCCTGATCAGACACTCATCTCCACACATTCTTCCAGACTGGTAGCCAAAAAACTTCTCTGAGGTGCCTGAGTCAGTCAGAGACTGCTTCACTTAGAGGGCTGTAGGCAGCAAGAGAAACGAGTCTCTTGGTGTAGGACAGCATTCTGCTTCTTCCCTCTGGGCTCTTAGGAGCTATAAAGTGGGATCCTTACACCTTGGGACATGCCCAGGACCTGGATGATAAGTGGGTTTTAATACATGGAAATGTTTGCTGGAAGCAGCAGCAGGAAACTCGAGGTAGGTTGTTTAGTGTTGTTTTGTTTTCTTCATTGTGGGCTTTAAGTAGCTTGTATGTGAGCTCGGGAAGGTGGAGAGCAGCTCTGGCCCAGCCTTTGTGTGCTGCCTTTGGTCTAGCAATGTCCCACCCAACCCTTCAGCTCCAGTGGGAGCTGACGCAGCGGAAGCAGCAGCACCGGGAAGGTTTCCTGTTGGATGCTTTGTACATTTGCCTTGGCAGAGTGAAGCAGGGGCTTCAGGAGCAGCTGAGGGGGGGATGAGACAAACCTGGCATACCAAGTCCTTGGTCTCAATGCTTGTCCTCCTCCAAATACCTAACTGTGAGCTTTAAACCCAGCTGAGGCTGCTGCCATTGAGTGCCCACATGATGACCACCTCTTTCCAGGTGTGTATAGGCAGCTCTGTCCCCACATCCCCCCCTTAGATTAGATTTCTTAAGAAACCCCAGATTTCGAAGACAGTCGTCTTAAGATATCCCTGTGCATGGGGCTGGTTCCTGTTATCTCAGCCTCTCAAGGATCTGTTTGATGATGGCCTTGCTATTCTGCTGGTGCATAGCCATGCTGCCAGTGCTCTCCTGTAGCAGTAAAGCCAAAAGCTGGGATTTGACACCAAAGCCTCAACTTCCCAGAAGG
The DNA here is from genome assembly GCF_000696875.1 of Nestor notabilis. NCBI lineage: Eukaryota > Metazoa > Chordata > Aves > Psittaciformes > Psittacidae > Nestor > Nestor notabilis. Next base: position 6,603 of record NW_009928066.1, on the reverse strand, counting down.
TGGTGTGACCTTTCCTACCTGCACCCCTAGCAGCAGGCAGTGCGTTTATTTCAGGCATGAGTACTTGTTCCTACTGCTGCTGCTTTTCCTGCTAATTCTTTTCCTTCCTTTGTAGGTTGTTTTAATTTTCATTGTGGGTCTGTACTCCTGTGAGAGTCAGTGCTGTGCAGAACAACAGTAGCTGCAAAGCCCCAGCCTTTACAAGGGTGGGAATCAGAACAGGAAAGAAAGCCCCAAATCATAGCAAGCAGCTCTGCTTCCTTCCTCTTTCCCCACTGTTTTGTGCATTGCTGGGGTCCTCCGCCTTTCCCACCTTCAAACAAAACTTCCAGGATTTCTATGCTTTCTCTGCAGGCACCAGCATACACTAGTGCTTGCTAGGGCCTGGTTCAAATGCTTCCATTCAGTTTTGTCTGCTTGCCTGAGGAATCTTGTGCTGCTTCCAGCATCATGGGGGAAGGTATCTGTCCTCCAAGGGCCCCAGGGTGTTTGGCCGGGGAGGTTGTGGAAGCTGTTCAGTGTCTGTGACATCCTGCATCTTGTATTTCAGTAGCATTTACCTGGTGTGAGTGAGTCCTAGAGCGCATGTACCCCTTCATCTCATAAATGCTTCTTAGGAGGCTTAGGTGTTCACAGAATCAAACTAGCTGAGGCTGAAAGGAACCACTGAGGGGTCATCTAATTCAGCCTCCCTGCTCAGGCAGGGTGACCTAGAGCACATTGCTCAGGATTGTGTCCAGATGTCTCTTTAATGCCTCCCGGGAAAGAGACTCCACAACCTCTCTGGGCAACCTATTCCAGTGCTCAATTGCCCGTAAGGCAAAGAAGTTCTTCCTCATGCTCAGGTGGGGCTTCCTGTGTTCTAGTTTATGCTCGTTGCCTCTTGTCCTATCTCCTGGCAGCACCGAGAAGAGCCCAGACTCATCCTCTTGCCACCCTCCCTTTGTGTACTTACACACACTGATCAGATTCTCCCTGAGCCTTGTCTTCCCTAGGCTGAACAAGCCCAGCTCCTTCAGTCTTTCATCACATGAAAGATGCTCCAGACCCTTTCTAGTAGCCTTTTGCTAGACCTGCTCCAGGTGCTGTGTGTCTGCCTTCTACTGGGGAGCCCAGAGCTGGATGCAGCACTGCAGGTGAGGCCTCACAAAGGCAGAGCAGAGAGGGAGGATCACCTCCTTGACCTGCTGGCCATGTTCTTTCTAATGCATCCCAGGATACCACTGGCCACCTTGGGGCTGCACACAAGGGCTTAAGCATCATGTATGTGGGTCCTGGAGAGCAGTCTGGCCCAAAGGTGTGGTTTGACCCCAAGGGCTTTAGCCATGCAGAAGGCCACTGCTGTCTTTCTTCTTACTACAGCAAGTGGTACTGCTTGCATAGAACATTCCCTCATCCCCAGGGGGTGGAAAAGTGTTTTTTCTCCATGGAAACTTCTCTGTGAGTACAGTGTTTGTTTTTTCTTTTGTTTTTACTTAAGAGCTTATTATTTTAAAGTACTTATCTATGCGTGTCTAAACTTTTCTGCTTGTGAGAGACAGGCAGGGGAGGGAGGGAGGAAAGAGGGGAGAAGTGACTGATGCCAGGATAAAATTGCTCTGAAGGCACATAGATCTTCAGTGTTCCTGAATACATCTGCTCAAATGGCTGAGGACAAGGGGGATCCTTGGCTAGGAAGGGAAGGTGAAAGCGATGATTCCTCCCTGGAGTCTTTAATGTGCTTTCTAGACAGCAGTGTCCCTTTCTGCTCCCATGGCAGGAGCAGCGGATGGCTTGCTCAGCCCAAAGTGGTCCCCAGGGAGGGGACAGCCTGGCTGGGGCAGGGCAGGAGGTGTGGCAGCACTGATGGTATCCCGCTGCCCAGAAGCTTCCATTCGTCCCCAGTGCCACGTAGCCCTGCTCGGTGTTGACTGTGGCCAGCAGCCAGCTTTCTCCTCCCATTTCCTCTGGTGTGGTCAGGCACGCTGGCCTGGGAGGTGAGAGGAAAGGGAAGAGGGCAGTGATGGGTCCTGGGCATCCCTATGCCCTATGAAGGAGGCAAGCACTAGCACAGCCCTTTCCCTTGCTAAGTGTTTCCAGGGACCTGCCCACTCATGCTGCATTAGGATGCTGCTAGAAAGAAGATACCAAGTAGCTTCCACCCCCAAAACACTGTCGCACCCAAAAAAGCATGCCTTCCTCAAGGAGGGCTGGCTGGAGGTGTTGGAAGGCCTCTCACCCCAAGGGACATGGGTGAAAGGGAAAGCTAGTTCTCAGCACGTTGGCATCATCTTACTCACTGGAACAATGTTTGAGGCTGAGTATCTTATCTCAACCCTTATCCAAGCCAGTGATAGCAGAGCTGAGCGATGGAAACCATATGGCACATGGGAGGCAAAGCCTCATGTGGTGATCAGTGTAGATGACTAGGATGGTTTTCTCTGGGGAAGATGCTGCTTTGGGGTTAAAGCCTCTGAAGGTCTGTGCGTGGGCTTGTTCACCCTCCTGCAGGAAGCAAAACAAGTAGCAAACTGAAAACAACCCTCAGTTGACAGGATACACAGCTAAGTGTTAGTGCCTGTCCCAAGCTGTGATCAAGGCTATAGCAGAATAGCTAAATCTGGGAGATGATCAGCCATAGATGTGCCATAGCACACCTCAGAGCGGTGATGGGGGCAGAGCCCAGCTCACAGGCTGGGGCAGCCTGGCCGTGTGTCCCCAGCATGGTACATGGGGCCAGGTGTTGGTGACCCTGTTATGAGGCAATTTGGGATAAGGAAGAGAGATTCTGGGTCTGTGATGTGCTGGAGCAGATACTATCATCATACCCCTCTGCTCTTGGCCATCGTGTCTGTGTTGAGCACGGGTGCTGGTCACCACCAGGGAGGTGGCCCTGCAGCTTTGGGTGCATTGCCCATGGGCACAGTTCAAGATGAGACTGTTTCTTGGGATTCTGCAGTTCCAGAGGGATGCCCCCTGCTGGGTGCTGCCCCATCCCCTTGTGAGTACTGCCAGACTCAAGAGACCAGCAGCAAAGTCTGCTCCTTTCTGCAGCTCTCTCCTTCTGCAGCTAATGCGCACCAAGGACTGGGGACAGGAAAAAGGTTTTATACAGCTTTGAAGTAGAGACTTCTTCATCTGTCCAAAAGCAAAACAAGCCCTGTTGTTCCAGACCTCCCCAGTTTCTCCAGCCCAGGTCTGTCCCTGGTGCCATCATCCCTGCTACCAGTCTGTGCCCAGTGACACACATGGCATAAGAATCACTCTGTGTCTTGGGACCATGGTGCTACACCCGCCTCCATGTGTAGGTAACAGTGATGCCCCAAGTCCAACATCTGGGGCAGAGCTGGGTATGCAGCAGTTTCTTCCTGCTGAAAGCTGGCTACGAAAGTTCTTATCACTTTGTGGGGAGCAAACCTACATCGTTTAACCTTCAGCATCAGCCTCCTGTCCTCTGATGCCCACAGCAGGGATGTGTAGTGCTCAGCCCACAGCAAAGCTGCTGGCCAAGGACACTTCTTTCGGGGCCAAGCAGTGACATTCATCAGCCTCAGCCTTGTTTTGGATCCTGTGACCTCTTGGCTGCCATTCCCCTTGTGCAAAGGAGCTGGCTGGAGGGTGGGGAGTGCTTCAGCCCCTGCCTGGGAGCCTGGCGGAGCTGTTTGTGCTGTGGCCGATGGCCAGCATGATGAGATGTGGTCTTTGGAGGCCTCCTCCTACATCCCTCCTTAAGGGCAACTACTCTGTTATCTTCCCATCCCCTTCCTGTCCTCCATCTCTCTTCCCATGTTCCCCCGTGCCCATCCTTTCTTTCTTTCTTTGAGCTGCAGGGAAGGGTATTTAGAAAGGAACGAGCTGGAAGTTAATACAGAAAAGCTCCTAGCTCCTATGCTGTCCCCTCTTTCAGTGGCCCAAGCCAGCTCCTGGCTCATCCCCAGCCCTTCTTGCCTTTGGTGCAACAGAGATGGGCATGAGAGGGCTGATGTGCTCAAAATCTTGCTATGGGTGAAAGGGAAATGCAGCCAAGAGTTTAATTATTAATGTAACCAAAGTCTAAACAGTCAAAGAGCTTTTATCTCCGATCTAGACTGCAGAAACAGAAAACAAAGGCATGAATGCTGTCGTACTAATAACACAGTAGCACTAGTAACAGAGCTCTGCATGCCTTTAGCTGGTCCTTGGGGAGTGGTTTCTCACCTTGGGGTCCCCAGTGCATCTCCCCATGCCTGGCATCCCCCTGCTTCTGTATCCCTCTGACAGCATCCTTATGGGATGACAGAGCACGTTAATCTGCTGGGACGGACTGTCCTGTTACAGCTGCCTGTGCTCAGCCTCGATGCCTCATACAAAGATGAGGGAATGAAAACTAAACGAAGCATTGCTGCTTGGCCATTGGAGAAGCGACTTAATTGAGTCAAACCAAAGCAACCACAGCCCTCCTCTGTGATGGATCTGCAGCCCCACGTCAGCGCTGTGGGGGAGAAATGAGAGCAGCCAAATGTGCTGTGAGAGCTGATGGGTGGTTTTATTACATGACATCTCCGAGCGCTGCCACAGAGCCTGACATCCATCTTCCCATGCATTTATCCCAATCAAACAGGGATAAATGAGGGTATGATGCCATCCTTTTAAACCCTTACTCGGTTGTTTCTCCTGCTGATTTCACCCATTTTGCTTCCCCATCTTTTTCTGTTCGTGCCAAATGTATTTCAGTGTTAAGACTCAGTGCATCGTGCCAGCCTGGTGTGGGGGCCATCCCCAGGGCATGGCACTGCTGCTTGGGGGGGGTCAACCCAGCTTGGACCAGGAAGGGAACCCACTGATGTCCTTTGGGAGCAAAGCCTGTGGTGCTGGGGAGATATATCCCTTGTGGGGCACAGGCTTGATCCCTGCCTCCACGGGAGGAAGATGGGTCCATTCCCTGTCTCCACAGGGTGATGTGGGACCACTGTCTCCACTAGCAGCTCCCTCCTGTGCACAGGAAGATCCCTACGGCCATGCCCAGCAAGGCGAAGGTCCCCAGGATCAGGCCCAGCACCAGTGGAGCGTGCGACCGGCTGCTCTGTTTACCTGCAATAAGAGGGATGGAGGTGAGACAGGGCTCATCCCCACCAAGCCACCATCTGCCCTCCCAAACCTGGCACGGACCCGTCGCAGCACTCTGAGCCTGCAGGATGCCCACACAGGTTGTGTTGAGGAAATGCTGGAGATCCCGGGTGGTTTTGGGGTACTTCATGAGCTCCCTCTCAGCAAAGGTGGCCACCGCATCCCTGCCGGGCCAGCGCCGCTCCCAAGTGGCATTGGAGACATGGAAGCTCAGGAAAGCCGTCCCATTGAGCGTCACCTCGTAGAAGCTTTGGGTTGTGCCATTGGGGAAGAGGCAGCAGCCGAAGCGGCAGCACAGGCTCTGGGTGTCTGCGGGGACAGAGATCAGGGTCAACACGCTCCTACCCTTGGCAGCCTGTGGTTGTCACCAGCATCAAGCTGTGCACTGAGTTTGTGGGGTCTTAGCCTTGCACTACAAGACCCAACCTCTGATCTGTTTTCACTCAGTTTAGCTGCATGGACAACTTTTCTCAACAGATGGGCACCGTGCTTTATCTTCCCCTTCCTTATCTGCGTACAGCACAGCTTCAGGGTCACAGAGATGGGCGGGTTTTCGGTGCAGAGTGAGCTATTCCTCACCCTCACAGAAGGATGTGGTACAGGGAGCATGGAGATGCCGGGTGAGGAAAGACCCCAAGGTGAGAAAGTGCTTCCTAAGGGCCAGGTAAGGAAATGCAGAGCTGGGGCAAAACTGGTTTGGGGGTAAAAAAGGAAGCAAAGGGGAAACACAGCCTGGGCAGGAACATCAGGAGCGATGCAGGCAGGGACCTGAAGCCATTGTCATCAGCATCCCACACCTCCCACAGTGGCTGCAGGATGCAGATGGGATGCTGGCAGGATGCAGAGAGGAATGAAGGCAAAGTACAGGCAGGGTGCAGGCAGAATGCCTACACCTCCCCATCCCCTCAGACTGTAGCCCCCAGCCCTTTTCCCAAGGGGCAGCAGGAGGTTGACCATCATCCTGTTCCCAGGATGGGCTCTGGGTTAAGAAATTCCCAGCTCAACAGAAGGGCTCCTTTTGCCCAGAGGATTTGCACGTGGCTGTGTCCCCATCCCTTTGCCAGGCTGTCCCTGTGCCCAGGCAGTGAAGGGGGGGCTCCTCTACCCCATTGGGACCCATGCCTGTGCCCTCCCAGGGTACCACTCACAGTTGATAGGCCTCTCCTTGCTGAAGAGCTTCACCAGCTGGCCGAAGTAGCCCAGGTAGGTGGCCACATCCTGCTGCCGCCTGGCCCAGGCATCTGGGGGCTCCAGCGGCAGTACCTGGGTAACATTAAGCCCTTCCAGGAGATGGCTGAGCTGCCCGTCCAGGCTGGCGTTCCCCCAGAATTCAGAGCTGCCTTTGGAGACACGGGTCTGCTGCAGCATGGTAAAGGTGAGCGGGGCTGCGAGAGATGCCAGACATCACCCACCGCCTCATTCCCTCCCCTAAAAGCCATGGGTGTCCCCCCACGCCAACCCCGAGTCTCTCCAACCCCAGCCGGCACCGTGTTCTTGCCTTACACACCTGATCTGCGC
>NW_009928065.1:0-5864 GCF_000696875.1 Nestor notabilis | reverse complement strand
GAGCCACACAGCTTGGTGTCATAGGCACCATTTGAGGTCGCACTCAATTTCATTGTCCATATCTCCGACAAATATATTGAACAACACAGGTCCCAGCACCGATCCCTGAGGGACACCACTCGTTACTGGTCTCCACGTGGACATTGAACTGTTGACCACAACTCTTTGTGTGTGGCCATCCAGCCAGTTCTTTATCCACTGGGTAGTCCATCCATCAAATTGGTGTCTCTCCAATTTAGAGACAAGGAGGTCGTGTGGGACAGTGTCAAATGCTTTGCACAAGTCCAGGTAGATGACATCAACTGCTCTGCCACTGTCCATCAGTTCTGTAGCCCCATCATAGAAGGCCACTAAATTGGTCAGGCAGGATTTCCCTTTAGTGAAACCATGCTGGCTGTCACCAACCACCTGGCTGCTTTTCATGTGCCTCATCATTCTTTCCAGGAGAATCTGCTCCAAGATTTTGCCGGGCACAGAGACTGACTGGTCTATAGTTTCCTGGGTCTTCCACCTTCCCCTTCTTGTTTCACTTCTGGTTCATTTCCCCCAACCTTATTTTTCATGTCTTCCTATTTTCAGGCTAAATACCATCTCATCCTGTGGTGGTTTTTGTTTTAAATGATAGCAGAAGCCTCCTCTACACTTCTTTCACATCCTTAGTGTGAGGAGGTGGAAAAAAGGGGGACTACATAGATAATTTATAAGGCTCAACTTTACAGCAGAAAATAAGGTGTAATATAGATGCTGTAGTTTTGTTAAACCACGGAGCATAACAATTTTTATAATTTTGCTTGTTGCAAAACAGAAATATTCTGAATTGAGTTGTAGTTGTAGGTCAATACTGGTAGGCAGCTAAACACCACATAGCTACTCTCTCACTCCTCCCTCTGCCCAGTGGGATGGGGGAAGAGGAGAGGAAGAATAAAAGCAAGAAAATTTGTGGGTTGAGATAAAATGGTTTAATAAGCAAAGGAAAAGTAGAAGAAGAAAGAAATAAAATGAAACAGAAGTGATGCAATTACCAAGATGTCCTATGGGTAGACCAGGTCCCAAGCAAAAGATGCATAACTTCTTTAAATGCCCTTTTTCTCCCTTTCTGTTGCTGATCACGACATTATATCTCTTCAGTTAATTCAGGTCATCTGTCTGGTTGTGTCCCATCCCAAGTTCTTGTGCTCCCCCAGTTTATTCACTGGGGTTGCAGAGTGAGAAACGGAGAAGGACTTGATGCTGTGCAGTGTTGAGCCAGTAGCCACATTAGTGTGTTAGTAGCATTGACTTGGTTACAAATCTAAACCAGCACCATACATGCTGCCATGAAGAAAATTAACTTCATCCCAGACAGTTGAATCCCAGTGCAACTGTGATTCATAGTAAATGGTGGCTGTAATCTGCATATTGTGATGGTGTGACATTTGAATTATTTCAGATTGGTGTTTTTTTCACACACTTCACTAATGCATTTATGAGACTTGAAAGCAGATACAGCTAACAAAAGTAACTCTTGTGAAACTTGTCTTTGAGATTTCTTATATAATACACACATTTATGTTTATATGTAGACACACACATGCTATGTACAGTTCTTCATATGCATGGCAATAGAAGCATACTTTATGGTCTCTTTTTTTTTTTTTTTTTTTTTTTTTTTTTTTTTTTTTTTTTTTTTTTTTTTTTTTTTTTTTTTTTTTTTTTTTTTTTTTTTTTTTTTTTTTTTTTTTTTTTTTTTTTTTTTTTTTTTTTTTTTTTTTTTTTTCCCTTGGCTAATATTTTTTTTTTAGGTTTCCCTAGTTGAGGACAAGTTCTGTTCACCTCCAAGTTGTAGCAAAGACATTTTAAGACAGGAATAGGCTAATCTTTCACCTGGAAAAGTAATTTCAGCTGATAGTTGCCAAAAGCTATCAGGAAGACACCAAGCCAAAGTTGTCACCACTAGAGAGGGGTCAGTGATATCACAGACTTTTTATTAAAAATCCATGGATAACTCTATTAAACTCAGTGTAAATGGGTATAAACCAAAATTCCTAAGTATCACGTTCCAATATTGTAGATATTCGTTGGCAGCTTGGTCAAGCACTGCTGAGGCTGTAAGTAATATTGTGTAATATTCCTCTGTTATGGGTATTATCTAGTCTTGTTTTGTAGGACTCATCCAAGCACTGCCCTCTGAAACAAGAACCATCATAGAGAAATTGGCAATTATGTGGTAGCTACCAGTTTTTCTAAACTGGGTCTGAGGACCTTGTTGTTCCCAAAGCACACTCCCTTACGAAATGCTGTCAAGATTTTGTCCTTGTCTAACTGTGCCTTAGGGGGAGTGTAGCGTATGTTGTTGATACTATTCCCGTTAGAGCATGACAGTTACTGTTGCCTGTTCTCTTGGCTTTGATTTCTGATTCCTTTGGTTCAGTGATTTTGGAATGAAATGTGTCCAGATGCTGTGTTTCATTTATTGTGGTCGCATGTGTACACAAGCAAATAAGTGTTTGTGTTGTTAACCTTTATGCATTGTAAGGGTAATGAAAACATTTAAAGGTAGCAAAACCAAAGTAAAAACCTCTAAATGACCCAGTATGATTCTAAAAGTAGAAAGTGCAATAAAATGTGTTATCTTTCTAGAATACATATGTGTCTTCTAAAATATGAAAATAAGTTCATACTTGTAGGCAATGTATATGGCATTTCTCTACACTCACTGTCACTGCAAGTATCACCATATGTATCTGTTCAATTTTCTTTTTTTTTTTTTAATAATCTATTTCTGCATTTCCAGCATCTTATGTAGCTTTCCTTAAAGCTGAATATATGCTGAATCTATTTTTTACCCCCTTACACCAGAAGAGAAAGACGGAAAGGATGTGTATTTGAATAGTTCAGCACTTTTTTTTTTTTTTTTTTTGAATGATGTTTCAAGTCCTTAGACACTGTATTACTGTTAAATTTAGTCCCTTGGAAATGCTGCAGTCTGGTAAAATTGACACAAATATACTATTAACAAAGAATTTATTGATTCACTTACCAGAATATACATTAATAAAAATAAGTCCTCATTGCAGATTGAGAACTATTTTGTGAAAAAAGGGGCACATTGTTAGAAGGACTTTAAAGCTAATTGGTATGATTATAATGATTTCAAAAGGCTATTTCACGAAATCATTAAGGCTAGAAATTAATCTTTGAGCTATATTAGCTCAGAGACTTGCACTTTCTTCACACTTCACAAGCACAACCAAACTGCCATTAAGTTCAAGGTGCCCTCCATGATGCTTCATCAGAAAAGTGAATTCATTTAAGAGTTTTGTTTCAGCAGTATGTAGCTATAGACAGAATAGTGCCCTATCATGAATGGCAGAGTAAATGGCTTCATGATGGATGTGCATCCACAGGAGTCAGAATATTTGCAAGTCACAGCAGGGTTTAAGGTCCCACAGCTTTTTTATTGTAATGATGTGCCCATCTCTGTCTTAAAACAGTTTTTCTTAAGCATGATTAAAATGCATATACATGCCTTAATTATATATTTGGAGTTACTGCACTGTACCTTGGACAAACACCAATCCTCTGAATTTCTCTTCCATGTTAGCATTTCTTTCTTAGCTGCTTCCTCAGATTCATTTTAAGACCTGGATCCAGGACCATTGTTTTGTCTCTAGCCAATGCTACTTTTTTCCTTTCAGTATACATTTCCTTAAAGATACACAGGAGTTGATACAGTGCCTCTTTCCTTGGTAACTGCATGGGCAGCTGTAGAGCCTGATTCTGTAGATAGTGGCTCTGTGCTATCTCCATTCTGGCAGCAAATTATCTAGACTTCCTCTGTTGGCTTTTCTTCAATGGTAAGCTAGAAATGTCTTAGAAACAAAGATAAGTAACTCTGCTAAATAAAATAAAGGCAGAATCAGAAGCAGAGAGAGGTGTAACAGAATACAACAGCTGTAGAAAGGGAGGGCAGTTTAATTATTCTTCTTAATAGACAGAATTCTTAAGATTGTCTATTTTAATTTGATTTAGATGTGTCAAAAAATCCTTTTCAGTCCTTAACCACCAGCTTTGTTTTTTGTTTGGGGTTCCTTTCCCCCACCACCACCACTGTTGTACAGTCCTGTGCTTTCCTCCTGTTTTGGAACTTTCTCCCATCTGAAAGGAACCATCTGGTGGTCTGGGGGAGGCTTAAGGAACTAAGGGAGTTCTTTGAACCACTCTCTTTTTGTGTCAGTAACTTACAATATTGTTGCAAAAGTCTGTTTTCTCTGTGCTTTCTGTCCTCTGTGACAGTTGTATAATACTTGATCAAAAGAGTTTTCAAGGACTAAGGACAGGTATGTATTTTTCCCTGTGCAACCCTGCAGAAGTACTAGTCACTGCCAGTCTGATGGTTTTGTTTTCCATACAGTTTCTGCTGGCAAATATTGCCATTTTCCTAAAACCTTTTTTTTTCCTCCCTGAATTCTTCACATTTAAAATTTCCTCCTAGATATTTGTCCAAAATTCAGCAGGTTTCATAGTAAAACTTGGCACACTGGGAGTGTGCTTAACTGTAACTTCTAGATAGCAGTGAGGATGACTTGGTATTTGATTATCAGAGGATACAAGTGCAGAGAGCAGGACTGATCTAACTTATTCTGTTTGCTGTTCCTTAGAAGACAGTTTTACAAAATTACTGTTCCAGAGGGAATTTGATAAATGTGAAGAATGAAGCCCAGATAGGCTGAATTGTCCAAAATGTGGAACATAAATTTTCGACCCCACCAAATTTTGCCCACAGTTTACCCTCATTAAATAACAGCAAATGTTCTGTGTGTTTGACATGTGGACCTCAGTGCTTGTAATTTATTGTATGCACTGAGATGACAATGCTGTTGAGATCTCACATAAGCACACAATTTTGCCTTTATAGTTTTCTTGTTATACCCTTTTCAAATCATATTTATAAAATACAGTTGAGTAATACTGACTGAATATATTACAAACTACAGATGTAATTCTGCGTAGTCACTGAACATGATGATTATCAGGTTAGCTCAGGTATACACTAGTGTTGAACTAGTTTGACAGACGGTGATATGAAAAGGGCAGACTGATGGACGAGTTTGGAATAACCTTTTCACTGAGGAACTTTCTTCTTTACACAGTCAATTATCAGAAAGTTTGTCCTTGAAAGTAAAAAAAGCTTGTGCTTTCTAAGTCTTTACAGTTCAATTTAAAGCTTGGTGGATTGGCTCATTTGTTGTTTGGATATAGGTCACCCAGTCAGTGGGATTCTCTTTATAGGCCTATCATGGAATTGATTGCTATTGGAAGGGCCTTAGTCCATTCTGCAAGGTTCAAAAGTGGGCTACATGACCTCGATATCTGTCAGCAGGTTTGTGGGACTGGTAACCTAGAATTCAGATATATCCTTGCATAATACCTTTAGCCTGAGGATTTTTTTTTTTTTTTTTGGTCTCTTCCATTATTTAAAATACAACAGAGGAGAATTTCAGTTTTTTTAAAACCGTGCACAGGAATCTCAGCTCATTCTTGGCCAATGTGCCTGCTGGCTGTAAGTTTTTAATTAATATGAGTGGCAACAAACATGTTTTCTCCAGTTGCTATTTAGATACCAGTCTTTACTGGAGAAACTCATGCATGCGAACTCTGCTGATAGGATAAGATAAAAATGTAGGACTGACATGTATGTGTCATAATAAATTTGTCAAAGTAATAAAAAATGCATGCTGGCACAGAAACTACCACACTTACTAAAAACACTAATAGTGTATAAACTAATTAACACCCCATAAATCGTGTCTGACACGCACTTGTTTAAGAAACTTATGTTCTATAAGAATTTTAATATTTCTAAAAATAATATACAATTATAA
>NW_009928064.1:4773-6798 GCF_000696875.1 Nestor notabilis | reverse complement strand
CTGGAATGGGAGGCAGGAGGAGGGCAAGGTGAAGGGGTGGGAGGCTCCCAATCCACCTCCGGCCCCCAAACCAGGACAGGGGGGCCCGAGGCACCCGTCCGCCTCCAGCCCCAGTTCAGGGCGGGGCATGGCTCCAATGAGCCTGGTTTGAAGAGCGGGGCTGGCCGCGGGACACGACCGTGCGTCCTGGTCCCACCATCCCCGCACCGCTCAGGGGACCCTGGCAGCACCCTGCGGCTCAGCCTGGTCCTCAGCAGAGCCGGGGTGGTGCTCATGGCGCCCTCAGGGCAGGGGCAGGGTGAAGGGCACCAGCCTCTGGGTGCTCAGAGTGTGTTGAACCAACCCACGGGGAATAAATCACTGCTGCTCCCATTGGGAAGCCAACAAATCCATGTCGTCGCTGCCAGGGGCATCACCGATGGGCACAGTCATCCTGGGGTCTCTCTATCACCATCCCCTTCGGTCCCTCCTGGGTGAGATGGGCACATGTTGCAGACACATATTTCTTGCCCATTTTGCATTGCTCCCTCTCCTTTCAGCGCAGTGCTCAGCACCTCATGGTGCTCCCAGCACTCCTGGGCTCCCCATCCTGCCCTAGCACCCCACATCCCATCCTGTGGGTGCAGAGCAAAGGGTGAGGTGCTGCTGGAGGCCGCTCAGCTCCAGGTTTTCCAGGCTGCCAGCAAGCTGTTCCCTTGAAGAAGAGCTGCTTCTATCTCAAGGTGTCACAGCCTCAAGGGAACCACCTAATCTGTATCTGCACTGCAACCTTTATCTCTCCCCGGCTGTGTGAGAGGCTCTGTTTATAGCTGCCAAATAATACCTGCTAAATTGCAGGATCCAGCCCCCCTCCCCTGTACCCCTTGACACTTGTTTCTCTACAAGAGGGATGCTCTCGCCTGCCAGGTGCCTTCCTGCATCCTGCTGGAGGTAAACGACGCTCGAAGGGATGGGGAAGGGCGATTGGGCTGCTCCTGCCTCCCTCCTAAGTGGGCTCCAGCCACATCCGAGCCCCTTATAACCCCCTGGCACAAATTGTTCCCCCACCCCCACCCCGTGCCCCGTTTCATCCCAATGTTCTTCCCTCAGCCTCGGCTTCTAGTGAAATGAGGTGGGATCCAGCAGGTCCAGCCTCCTCTGGGGATGGGAAGAGGGGTCATCCTCCATGGGTGCAAGGAGATGGCACCTTATCAGAGCCCACCCCAGCCCCACACAAGGCCAAGGCCCAGGACTGATGGCCAAGCATCTCTCTGGAGTCACCCACACAGCCATGAGCTCCGGTGCATGGGGCACCTGGATGTGCCCCAGGGATGTGTGGGGATGTGGGAAGCCCAGGGGTGCAACCAGGCACCTGAGGTGCATGGGATGTGTGGTGCGCACAGGATGCAATGGGGCACGTGGGATGAACAGGGTGTACAGGATGCCTGGGACATACAGGACACATGGAATGCATGAGGTACCCGGGATGGACCGGATGCACAGGACACATGGAGTGCATAGGACACATGAGGTACCCAGGATGCAGTGGGACACCTGGGATGGATGGGATGCTCAGGGTGGTCCGGATGCGCAGTGCACACAAGGTACCTCTGGTGCAGTGGGACACGGGGATGGATGGGATGCCCATGAGGTGCCCGTGGGGCAGTGAGACACTGGGTGATGGGATGCACACGAGCTGCCCGTGGTGCAGTGGTACATGTGGTGCAGATGGGATGCACTGGGACACTGGGGCAGATGGGATGCGTGGGGGCACCCGGGACGGACAGGATGCACAGGTCCCCAGGCCAGCGTGGCGCCGGGCAGTTGCTGTGCCACTGACATTTACTAATCAGCTCTCACCCAGGCGCGCACCGCTCGGTCTCACTTGCTGTCTTGTCTCCATGGAGACTCCGCAACCTTTGCTCACTCGTTAATGGTATCGCAGCAAACGAAACTCCAGCGCCACGCAGCCTTCCCCTCCCGGCCCCGCAGGCAGCCGCGCCTCTCACCTCCAGCCCCCGCCCCTCCCGCCCCTGGCGACGAACG
>NW_009928064.1:3529-4703 GCF_000696875.1 Nestor notabilis | reverse complement strand
GATGCCACCAGCCTCCTCGCTGCCAAAAACACAAGGCCGGGCGGGTGTGTTGCTGCGGCACAAGGACAGGCTCTGCCCATGCAGGATACCAGCCTTTTCCTGGCTGATCTCTTGAGCCATGGAGCTCAGCACAAGCCATTGGACCCCCCATCCCAGCAGCCAGCACCCAAACCTCATGCAGCATCCCTGGTGTCCTGCTCTCGCTGCCTCTGTTTTCACATTAACATGGGAAAGATGCCCATTACCTGCTTCCAGATAATGACTATGATCAGGCAGAGCTCTGCTGCCAGCCGAGATCTGAAGGATTTCTGTGCGCTCCAGCAGCGCTCGCCGGTGCAAAAACAAGAGCCAGAAAGTCTAAATAAAAGACTAAAGAAAGGGTGTGGGGAAGCAGCTCTAATGATGGGCTTTCGGAGGTGGTGGTGGTGGCTTCAGCCTGGCTACGGGCAAGGCAGGATCAGAGAGGAGCTGCCCCATGCTTGCACCCCACATTTGAGCAGGGCTTGACTGAAAACGGGGGGTTTTGAAGGCAAAGCTCAAGGTGTGCGCTTGGAAGGTGCAGTGTAATGAGTGAGGTTGTCCTTGGGTTCCCCTGGCCCAGCAGGAGGAGGCTTAGGAGGGGGAGATGAAGCTCCTGATGATGGCCGGAGCACCCAGCAGGGTCCCACACTCCTCTGTCCCATAGCACAACATCCATGGAGCCATGGGGAGCAGGGCAGAGGTGGCCCCTCTGTGGTGGGTGTCCTTGGATATCTCCATCCCCAGGCCTGCTGTTCATGGGTACCTGGCTCAGCTGGACCCTCCTCATCCTCCTGCTCCCCTTACCAGAGCCCATGTTGATCTCACTCATGTCCCCACATGCCAGCAAGCCTTGCAGCGCCCCGGCCTCCAACCCTGGCACCTCTGGGGGTGCCCCTTAGCATATCACCCCATGGCGCATCACCCCATAGCACATTGTCCCATCAAGCAGGGGGGACCACAGCCCAGTTTGTCCCCATCCTCCGGGGATGCTGGGGTGTCAGTGGGGACACTCACCTTCATCCTGATGCAGGACCCTCACCCCAGGCAGGGGCACCCAGAGCCCCAGCGCCCACTCAGCATCCATCCATCCATCAGGATCCATCCCAGGCTGTCTGGGCGGAAGCCGGGAGCTCTGATTAGGCACAATTCCCAG
>NW_009928064.1:2808-3188 GCF_000696875.1 Nestor notabilis | reverse complement strand
AAAGCCACTGGTGGGGGGCAGCCCCCCACATCCCTCTGGTCCCCAGGGGTGCCTGGAGTTCCCCCCAGACACCTTAGTGCTTTGGTTTAGGAGCATGGGTGCAGGGGCCATCGCCTGCCACCCCCGTGGGGCCGTGGATCCTGTGCCCCCCACCCCATCAATGGGTGCTGGGAAGGAATCGAAGCATCCAGCAGCCAAACCCTCCTCCCTCCACAGGGACCCCAGCCTGCCCTGTGGACACAGCCCACCCCCTTGGTGCCAGCTCCCCCCTGGCCATGCTCATCCAGCAGATATTAGCTGCAACCCCTGCAACAGCCTTTGCTTTGATTCCCTGCCTTTGCTGGCCCCCGCTCTGCTGATCTCAGCTCCTCCGGCTCCAA
>NW_009928064.1:0-2580 GCF_000696875.1 Nestor notabilis | reverse complement strand
AAGAGTGAAGACTTCTGGAAGGCCTTGGCCCTCGGCTGCCCCTGCCTCCCCCTGCAGCCCGCACCCACAGCACCCATGTGCCATGTGGCGAGCTGGATGCCATCCGCCCCGGTGATTTAGAAGGCGCCAGGCTGGGCTTGATTAAAACCGAGTTAAAAGCCAGAGCCAGGGCACAGAGAGGGGGGATTAAATCGCTCAGGGGGAATGTTAATGGACT
The DNA here is from genome assembly GCF_000696875.1 of Nestor notabilis. Classification (NCBI taxonomy): domain Eukaryota; kingdom Metazoa; phylum Chordata; class Aves; order Psittaciformes; family Psittacidae; genus Nestor; species Nestor notabilis. The sequence continues at coordinate 2,363 of NW_009928064.1, read as the reverse complement.
CCAGAGCTTTCTACGCAGCCCTGCGGCGGGTGCAATGAGTGCGTTGGGGCTCAGCTGAGCGCATGGGGAGCTGCTGCGGGTGGAGGGGACCCGGAAATCTCTTCCAAGGGCCTTGCCCTTCCTCTGGGAGCAGCAGGGGTGGTCTGGTTCCTCCAGCTCGCATCCATGCCGCTGGCACTGAGGCTGTTCATGCAGCAGGGATGCGGCAGGATGTCCCCGGGGAGCAACGCCATCACCCCACATCCCTTCCCCGAGAGCCCTGCAGTGGGGCGTGAGGGCAGCATGGGGTGACAGCAGCTCTGGGGGACTACAGCAGGGTGGAAGGGGCCGTTTGCCAGGGCTGGTGATGCTCGTGTTGAGGTGCTGGTGGCCCCCGGCTCAAGATGCTCCCCACTCCTGCTGCCAGATGCACTGGATTGCAGGTCTGACGTGGGAAATCGCCTCCCTTCCTCGTTAGCTTGTGATTAGCATGTCAAGTGGTTGAAGTTGGTGGGTATAAAGGATGCAAGCTAAGAATAATGGCTTCAATTTCCTTCACGGCACAGCCATTAATTTGAAGAAGAAGGGGGTGGCCAAACCTCCTGGGCAGATCCAAGCAGTGGGAAGAAGGCAGGGTCCTGCTGCTGCCCCGCCCCCCCGGCTCCCACTGCAGGGCTGGCATGGGTGGCACAGCCCCCATCCTGCTCCAGGTACCAGCGGATGGCAGCAGAGGCGGGTGCTGGGTGCTGCATGCCGGTACCAGGGTGAATTTGGCATGGGCATTGACATCCCATGCGCATCCCTGTGCCAAGGGGATGGTGGAGCCAGGTCTGGATGTGCATTCGTGTCCACCATCCCCTGCCCCAGCACATTCCTCATGGGAAGGGGGCATTTCCCCAGCCTTGTGCCCTTGGATCCGTCTCCATGTGATGGGCAGGCAAATTCTTAGCTTGTTTCCAAGGGGATGGAAAAAGCTGGAATGGTGGCACAGCCCTTCCTGATCCTGGCAGCAGCACAATGAGCCTCCCGAGCTACATTCCCTATGGCTCTGGGGTCAGCCCTGGACCCCTCTTGCCTGGGATGTGGAGCATCCCTCATCCCACTGTGCTTGCAGCATCCCTGGGCTCCAAGCAGCACCATCGCCTGCTCCAGCATCGTTACCACCACGAGAGGCCAGAAACCTCCTCCCTGCTTCATTAACACCATGATTTCCATCATGTACAGGTACAGCCACATGTGGGGGACCAGCCTTCCCTTGTCCTGCTCATCCCATATCCCCATGGCGCTGCGTGGCACCATGCCGGGCTCACCGGTTGCCCCCATAAGCACCTCTCAGAGGCCTTTGCTAAAGAAATAGCCAAATAACCATTTCCCCCCTCATTTTTGAAGTCTTTTCTCCTTTTCTCCCTCTATCCCAAGCAACCTTTGCTGGCCAAACCCAGCAATCAGCCCCATCATGAGGCTTTTCAGCCTCTGAAGTGGCGCACACTGCTCGAGAGGGAGAACTGAGGCTTAAAGAATAAGAAATAAAGAAATGAAGTCAATAAAATCAAGCCGTGCTCCAAGCGCTGGACATCCCGGCGAGGCTGTGGCCATGCCAGGCCATGCCTCCCAGTGGAATTTGCCTGTCTCCCAGTGGGATTCCTTACCCCGTTCACCCCAGCACCGTGCTTGTCTGCGCCTGGCAAACCCGGGTGTTAATCCAGCTGCAGTGGGTTTTGTCCTCTTTTAGTGCTGCTTTTTATGACCTGAAATGGGGGGAAAAGAGTAAATTTGATGGTTGTGGGAAGCATCACTTTGGAGACAAGGTGGGAATGGGCATGAACCCCCTCAAGACCCCCCCTAAAGACAGGAGTAGCAGTGCCTTTAGGATGGGTGCAGGATGGGCACAGCCATGGCGTGGGGACCATAGTCCCCTGCCTCAGATTCCCCACTAAGCAATGTCATGGTAGGGTCGGTATTTGGTGCCCACCTGGGTGAGGGCACAGCATTGGGGTGACCCCTGTAAGGGGGGGACACCAGTTGTGACAAGCGTGAGCAGCATCCCCAGGGGCAGCTCCTGCATCAGCCCCAGCCTGGATGCTGGGAATGGCCCATGGGAGCAACGGAGCTCACTGGGTGAAGCTCCAGCGTGGGGCATTAAGGGTGCAAGTGCCCCCCCCCCCCCAGCTCCTAGGTCATCATACACTTGTAGAGCTCTTAGAGGGAGCGTGGGGGGTGGAAATAGAGTCTTCACCACATTCCCAATCACCTTAATGGACTGGCAACCCCCCCCATCCTGCATTAAGGAGCACCCTGCAATGTGGGGAGCTGGATAGGACCTCCCTTGGCAGGGAGGGTGGGCTTTGCTGGTCCCCAAAGCCACCAAGGAGATGGGGAGGGAT
>NW_009928063.1:0-45599 GCF_000696875.1 Nestor notabilis | reverse complement strand
CCCCGCCAGTTCCAGTGAGGCGTCACCGGGGCAGGTCCGAGACCGGGCCGCCCGCAGCCGGGCTCCTCGGGCGCCCCAGAAACGCAGGGTTCCTCAGCATGGTCCTTAGGATGGGCCTCGTCTCATTTAAAATCTAGCCCGCTTCCGCACTAAGAGTAGTTTCCGATGTGCCACCTGCCTGGATTCTCTCCATCTTGCCAAAGAAAAATACCGGAATACCGTTTTCAGCATTTATTTTCTGTCACTTGTTGTTGCTCAGAAAACAATAAAAACTGAAGGCCCTCCTTATTTCATGGGTTTGGCCTGGGTGGATTTCTTTCACCTACAAGGAGGTCAGTTATGCAAAAGGACACTAAGCAAAATAGTCCTACGTGAGGCCTAACTGGGCTTGGGGAGAGAGCGAGGGGGAGGATGGATCACAACCAGATGTTTTTATATACATATACTTTTTAAAATGTGTGTGCATAAAAACATATATAGTTTCAGGCAAAGTTTAAAGCAACACAAAGCATAACCTTAATTATACTAATCCTAATGGGTTTTTTTAGATCACAGAATATCTCCCTAAGGTGACTACATCCTTAAGGCAAAAAATGGCAAAGTGAAGTTTTGATTTTTAATAGTTTGCCTTATTATTATATATCTACTAAAATAACTCTCAAATCTCGATATATATTTTGTTAATCCTAGTCATTCATGATCAGTGTCCAAGCTTTCTCTTGATTACTACAACAGAAATACTAATAAGTGCTAATAAATACCTAGGAAGAAGTATCAGCATTAAATATCAATAGAAATAAGTACATGGCCAAAATGCTCACCTACAAAGTCAGGCTCACCAATAAAATGGTTTATAAAAGACCAAATGCAACCTTTTTGCTACTGAGGATATGCATTCTATTATAGTAGTATCCCATGATAGGAACAGCACTGCACTGGACCCAGGATAGAGGTGCTCCTTCTCTGAAAGGACTTCTCAGCCTCAGCTTCTATTCAGCAGAACATTTACTTCAGAGTGTGTATTAAAATATTTAAGAATCACACTTGGCAACTTTCCTCCCTCCATGCTGAAACAATTTAGACACGACTTCACTTAGAATTTCACCATACTATCTTGAGAGTTTCTATTTATTTAAATCAATTTTTCCTCACAACAGTAAAATGGGTTCACCCCTAAGTGCAGGATTGGTGCCTAGGCACAATACATGGTAGTTATTTTATGATGAGCATTTCTCACGCCGCTTCAGCTCAAATGGCATTGCATATAGGCTGCAGTTTTTGTCAATGAACATATGTTCATTAGAAACTAATTACAGAAAACAGTATTAACCTAATTGTAATGATTAGTGATAACATACATTTAAGCTCTTCTAAAACACAGATGCAAAATACAGTAAAGGATGAGAAAATTCCTACTTCCCACCAGTGAACTCTCAGCTGAGGAAATTCATGGGTTAGAAACAAAGAATAAACTGTAACTGAAGTCATTCAGCGCTTTTCTGAAAATTATTTCCCAATGTTACTGAAATGGTTTTATGCAGATAGTTGCCAAATAACTAGATTATACTATTGTAGCCTTAAATTAGCTGGGCTCTGCAGAAGATAGTTAAGGAATGATAAAATTTGGTACTATTTAAAACTCTTTAGGCTGCTCAACCTGTACTAATTATTTCTCCAGATGACATTGAGGTTTTGGAGGAGGGTGTACCATACCCTGTTATGAAGAGACATTTCTAAGAATACAAATGATAAGTTATCTGCAGTAATTTTATTTATGCTTGAAAGACTTTGTCCCTTTTCCTTTGACAATCTTCAAGGGAAACATAGAACTCGTAAAACCCTGTTATAATATAATCCAACTAACCTACTTGCGGAAGTCATAGGAGTGTAGCCCCTTACAGAAGATGAAGACACAGGTGAAGAAGTTCCTTGAAGGATAGACATTGGAAGTCAGAACTGAAATGAAGTACTTGAACCTGGGTATAGCTGCCTTATTGGATCAGTAGTTTCAAATGGATAGCCATTTGATTAAAGTAACCTAGGAAATTAAGGAAGATACCTTTTGTTCTCTTCTTCAATCCTTGCCTTAATTATATTGTGGCAGCTCGTGATGTATAATAAGCCCATCATTTTGTCAATAAAAATTTATCATGTAAAAATAGATAGAACGTTATTCAAATATGCTCTTTAAACATTAGTTCTGTTGCCATTTTATTTAATACTAGACCTCCATCTGTATTCCGAAGATGGAGAATTTTGAACACTTGTTTTCTATAAGTAAGTATGGCATTTAATATGATTTTGGCAGTATGTTTAATGACAGATTTTGACATAGCTAAATTTGGTCTGTAAGTATTCTTGTAAGTCACTGAATAGGTATTTGTGCTGTAGCCAGATACTGATTATTTTTCTAAGAGCATGTACATGAACATCCATATAAATGGCTTCCAAATCCCAATTATTTAGCACTTCTTGATTTCTAAAGTACAGATTAAGATGCCTTAAAGATGGCCTTACTTCTCAAACATAGCCTGCACATAACATTTTATCACCCTTCTAGCAGCCTGTGCAGCAAATTGTGTGACCTTTCTCACCAGTGACAGTCACCAGCCTGCCACTTGATTATTCCTGAAGCCAAGTCAGTGGGACAGGAAAAATGGCTTGAGGCAAAAAAAAAAAAAAACCACTGGCAAAAAAATGCTGTGTATGTTATGTTGTGTTTAAAACTCTAAGCCAGGAAAATAGAAGTGTAAATGCATTAGGAAACTGGGATTGAGAATAGATGGTGTATGTGCCTGTCTAGTAAAGCAAATTGCAGTCTATGGTGATCCCAGTTCCTCTCAGCAGTGCTCTCTCCTCTCCAGGGAACTTGATATCCTTGTAGATGTGAAGAAATAATGACCGAGTCATTTTCAATAAAACTGAGTGATTTTTGCCACTAAGCCCACAATAATTCTCAAAGTTGATTCAGATGCCATGCTAAACTGGAGAGACAGTGTTCTTTCCTAGCTTTCAAATTTGAACATGTGCCCTGGCCATATCCCAACTCCATACCAGAGTGAGACTTGGGTGTGTAACAGTCTTTTTTACTGTGAGGGAAGCTTGAGCCTGAATACTTGAAAGAAACTGCAGTGTTTTCCAGGAAGGTTTCACCCCAGTATGCACCTGGATGCTCTCTAGGTGCAGCCTTGGACAGCTTGTTTCTAGAGATTGGGAGTTTTCAGACATTGGGAAGTAGGTGTTTCGAAGATTTCATCAAAGTTGCAAGACTACAAAGATTTCCAGAGGTGGTCTTCATCCTGAAGAAATTCAAATAAATAACCGAAGTTGTGAGATTGTCATCCAGTGTGAAGTGAATCCAGAACCATATTGCTTATGAAAAGCTTGGGAAGACTTGGGCTAGAATAATGAAGTATAAAAGCAGAAGTCATTTGTGAGAGTGGGTCAAATGCAAATTAGGATCTCTATTGGGAATATTGGTGAGGACTCTTGTGCCGGGAGAGGATTGAAATTGGAAGTTTGGACATGTGGGTCATGCGTTAGGGAATGACTTGGAGCACTGGCAAAATCTCGAATCAGTTGAAGGAAGGAAGAGACAGCACTTTTTCAAGTGGTAGGGAGGAGGAGTACAAAGGCACAGCAGAGACTGTGCAATCTGGAATGGATGATAGGCCAAAAGAAATCGCAAGAATAAAGGTCCTATGTAAGGGTGAGGAGTAGTAAGAGAGACTTACCACAGAGGAGGACAAATGGTGTGGAAAGGGGCAAACAGAGTGGGAGGGGGCAAGGAAGGGAAGGGGGAAGAAGGGAGGGAACCTGTGTCAGTAAAAGCTGGAACAGCAGGACATTTGCAGTCTTTAAAAATGGAGTTTACTAGATGAAGTTTGAAGGGATAGTAATGAGAAATATATTGATTATGGGTGGGGGAGAGGGCAGCCACCTCAGAGCCCTTTTTGACATAGACCTCTATTCCTGCATGCTCTTTTCTAAGGTGCGTGGGCACATTCTGCATATAAGGGCCATTATCATTTCCCTTAGCAAAAGGCTTCACCTCCAACCATGCGCAAGATTACAACGGCCTTGCCGCAGAGCATTACATTGGAAAGCCTGTTCAAGCTGGATACTCCAGACCTGTCATCCAAAAAGCTAGTAGACACTCTGAGAGCTAAGGCTGTATTTTTAAATAAGCACAAAGGCGGCAGATTGATGAGGCAGTACAGGAACAAACATCACTTGGGAACAGAAGCCGGATGAGAAAGGGTTGCAGCCTGCACTCCTTTTGTGGAAAACAATTCTGTTGAAATGCAACAAATGAAGGGGTTATTTTAATAATTGTTGATAGAATTTCTAGATCCGTAACTGTTGCTGAAAATATCTGGAAGGGAATAAATAGCTCACCCTGTGGGTCTGATTGGACAGCAAAGCCTGGCAGCACAGGGAAAGGAGGAGGAAGTCCCATCCAAGGTCCTTAAGACACAATGGCAGAGTGAGAACTTGCTCTAGCTTGCTCTCCCTGGAGAGCAATAGAACAGTTTTTAGAGCAACATGTGTCAGACTTAGTGACTCACAACCACATGTGGACATTCCTCATAAAATACAAATTGATGAAGCAGTAGATGAAGAGGAAAGAATCCCAAATATTGCTTGTACTTGACATAAGATCAGATAACTCGAAGTATGCATGCAGACTCTTCTTTGTTTATTTTCAGTCCTTTTTATCTAATAGTGTCCTTCAACAAGTAAATAAACCTGTTTGTTTTAAAAAGGCATTGATGATGTAAGACGGATTGTGTATAACAGGCAATACACACTTGATGTATGTGGGATAACGCAGGTTTACTCCGAGCAATCAGATCTCTCCTTGAATTGGCTAATGCAAAAGTCTAATGACAATGGTTAAAGGCAGTAGAAGGAAAACAGAAATACACCGAGGCTGTAACAAATACTGAACAAAGTTTTTTTGGACATTGATAGGAGTTTTTCCTTACCTAAGACTTCAGAATTAGGGTTGCAGCAGAACAAGTATCCGCTAGGCCTACCAAACTGCAATTAAAGCGATGGAGAAAGCTTTTCCTGTTTGCTGTTAGGCCCAACATCCCTTGTAGAACAAGAAGTAGTGCATTCTTCATAACATTTTTTCAATGATGTTGTGTCACGTGGACATGCAGCAATAGCATTCCCCTCTTTGACAAGCAACAGAGAATATTAATGGTCCCTGTTTCTGAGACTGACAACAAAAGGATTATTCAGAATCAGAAAAAAATTATATTCTGTTGTTGCCAATCCTGAGTCATGAGGCTTTGTGGATCCAACCCTTACAGTTCCTGGGTTTGAATAGTGAGCATTGTGGCTATATACCTGCTATCATGGATTGATATACCTAAATGTAAATAGTGGCTTCAGTAAGTAAAAGGGAGTTCTTGTTCTTGGCTTTTATGCTATGTGCTAATGCCTCATGCTAAGACATCAATCTACCAAAATCTCATTTATTATCGAGAAAATAATGATGAATGTGAACTAATATTCTTAGAAAAATCATTATGCACAATAATAACAGGTGTGAGTACCTGCTTGCTATAGATTTCAAGGTTCGACAAACACGTTTTAATGGAGAAGTCGGTCTCCTGGCTACCACAACAAAGCAGGCAGGATATTCTTTTTGCTTTGAGTACAGAACTGTATACGTTAGTAGTCTGTGCAGGCTGATGCCTGTTCATGGAGGAATCTACTCATGTTGGTTTACATTTACAGTTTCTCACAATATAATTTGATTTCAGTATCCAGGGATAACTGAATGGATGCATGCTCTTAAGCATTCAAGAGGAACTGAACTTCAGAAAATATACTTTTGCTGAAATTGGTTAATTTTCACATGTTCCAAGGCAAGCTTCATGTGACACTTTACATCGAGTCCTCCTAGCTCCTTACCCACCCAGGGAATTTTTTGCAAACCAAAAATCCTTTGTAGCTTAAGAAAGAAGATGATGTGGCATGGGAACATGAGCCATATAATCATTATAGTACTGTGCTGGGAAGCATACCTACCCTATTTTACCTAACTTGCAAATACTTAAACTCAAAAAAATCAGTTAAAACTGAAGGACTTTTAGATTTGCAGGACACAAATACTGCATTCAAGGGTGTTGGCAAGTTCCCAAGGAACGTTTAAGACTTGTTAGTATCCAGGAAAGCACAGAAGAACTTTGAGATCATTGGCTAAACACCAATGATGGACTACTGTTTCGGCTCCAAAGAGGAAGTGTCTTCCTCTCTGACTACTCATTTGGGCAAACATGGATGTAACTAACAATTTCATAAATATTTAATCATTCTGAAAGCACCATGTATATTCACAGATAATCACAAAGTGATGATGATGTGCAAGGATACTGCTACAGACCTCATCTAGGGGGTATTCTTCTGGCATCTCTCTTACATGCTGAGCTTGGAGCTAAGGCTTTCTGTAAAGTCAGTGATGTGAAGAACATTCCTTAGAGTAGGATTTAAACATATACTTTACGAGTTTATTGCTTTTAATTACCTATACAGTGAATTCAGATACACAGAATCGTAGAATAGTTAGGGTTGGAAAGGACCTTAAGAGCATCTAGTTGCACCCCCCCTGCATGCTTAACATTATAGACTATGTGAATATCTGAACTGCAGTTATCAATCCAGAAACTTTTGTAAAAAACTGTCTTTTACATGATGATGATGGATGATCTCTTTCCATTCATAATATTTCTGACTTCACCTATCTTGGATGACATAGCTCTGAGCATCAATTCAAAGAAAAAGAGATATTACCTAAATACATCTGAATGAGCAAGAGTATACACTATATATGCATTTATTTATATTAAAATAATTAATCTTTGACAAGTAACAGGGTTGCTCTTCTCTATGGAATGTAAGCCAACTTTCAGCTGGAAACAATAATTGAGTTATATAAGCACACATAAAAATAGATTGACCCACATCTATAACAACAGAATCACATTATAATAAAATGGTATTTGTTGTATAATTTCCTGAAGGCAGAAAGCACCTATAAAAATGGACTTAAATAAAGAAACCCATGTAACATTTGGTCTATATTAGGCACCCATGAAGCTCTGCAATAGGATGGTTTACATGCATGTGAACCAGCACATGAATGGTTTGTCTTCCTGGTACAATGCTATTTGCAGGGAAGATGGGTATTCGGTTTTGAGTATCACGATCTGCATTTGTGTCAGAAGGTTGATGTAAGATGACATAGTCTGAGAAGCATAAGCTGTATACAAAGAATATTAAGTAAAATTAACATTCTTTCATTTCTGGAAAAGGCCACAGTACTGTACAGTTTTGTTTATGTTACTCCAACCGATCAGAATAGGGCTCTTGTGAGCACAGTTCTGCACACATCAGGGAATCTGCAGCTGCAGATTTGAATAGGATAGGAAGCATTATATAAACTTACTGCACATGCTGCTTCTCCTGCTGTAGTAGCTAATGTGTCAAGACATGCTTATAGAAACAGACACATGCATATGTGCATTGCAGACAAGGTAGGTGCTCATCTGGAATTCAAACCAATGTGTATTTACAATTACTGTCACCACTCCTCTCTTGCACAGCTTGCAAATTCACAAGCATAAATTCCAGATAATTTAAGTTGTAGTTCTCTTCAAAGCTAAGAGCTGGAAGTATAACATGGTAATTGTGAATATGTAATACTTCGCAATACTCACAGCAGTATCTGTTTTTACCAAGCAATATCTGTTCCTAAACCAACAGACTGCGTACTATAAGAACACCTTTCTTTAACTTTAGCTACCATTACTGGTGCTCTAAGCCAACCTGCGAATCCTTAAAGCTTAGTTAACTCAGAATTAGTTTTCCTCGCAGTAAGAGGATCATGTACTCTAAAGTAACGAATATATCCATACCAATTTCTATTTAAAATTCTAAATTTTATTGTATGTAACATTATTTTTTTTAAAATATGTGGCAGGAATTCATGCCTAATAGAGACTGTTTTTCTCATCTGGTATTCTAATGGGTGAAAAGCAAATGTTGGTAGAATCTAAGCATGAAAAATTTCAGCCTAAAATGTGTAAGTAATGAATGACTGAAAATAGGGCATTAGAATGAAACCCATTTCTAACCTTGTTGCACTTGCCTGCTTGTAGCTGTAATACAGAGTTTATAAGGAGGGGTGTTTCTGCAGCATAGATCTGGTTGCTTAACTGGTAAGATACAAATCTAATTGTTCAAGTACAGCATAGAAAGGACAAAAACTGTTGTATTTTTTTTTTCCCCCGACTGGTTAGTCTCTCTGCCTTAACACAGATGTAAAAGTATCCACCTGAGGCAAATTTAGGCTCCAGTTGCCACCTGAGCTTAGCTGAAAGATAGCTCAATTTTGGCACACATTGACTCAAATGTATTTCAGCTGACTCTGTCAATAAGAGCAAAAACTAGTTGTTCTCCGTGACATAGAGCCCAGTTCTCTGAAAACTAATCAAGACTACAAGGTCATCTGGCACTGGTTGTTGAAGAATTATTTTTTTTTGCCTCTGTTCCAACATAGACCAAATTAAAGAAGAAATCTATAGCAGAAATTTGGAGTAGATCAAGATCAGTAGAATATACAGTAGATCAAATCTGCATCATAACTGATGAACTCTTCAGTTAGCACATGTGACCAGGTAGTTTCTATATCCCAGGAAAACATGCCAATTTCTCAGGTGCTTAGTGGGTCAGATAGCAATGCTGATATTTTGAAATAAGGGCAACAATATAAACACAAGGGCACCAATCCCTCAAACAATGTAACTGCCTTATTCTGTATATATATGTGTGAGATTGCAATAGCATGATCATTATGTATGTTTTTGAAATGAGCCAAAATAAAAAGTTAGAAGAGAAAATGTACTTCTAAAATCCACTCAGTGACTGGTCAACCAAAAGCCCACAGAAATCAACAGGACATTAATTCCCAGTGGGAACTAGGCTCAAAAACCTTTAGACCATTTTGCAAATATTGCCTGTGTCTAAAAACAATCTAATATTTCTGGAGCCAAAACCGCATGAGTTTAGTGGATCTTGTGTTTATACATTGGAACTTCAGAATGTGAAAATACTGCTAACATTATGAATGCTAAGAAAAAAAATAATCGCTGTGGTTTACATATGCTTGGCATTAGGAAAGACTAATCTATGTGACCAAAAGTAAGCTATGTAAATTAAAGCAACTAAACAAAGTGACAGCGGTAATTATATCAAAATGCTGAGTGCAGCCTTCTCTATGAACTGCAGTGAGCATTACAGGTTCATCTGGTCTTACATATATCTTTCCTATTGGACTCAATGGCTTTCCAAAGTCTTAACTTAGAACTTTCTAAAAGGCATTATGGCAGCCCAGGGAACTGAGCTTGCAGTGACTTTGCACAACTGTGCAGCATGTGAGAGCAGATGAGGTTCACCTGGATCTGGAATGCACAGCTGGGAGATATCCCCAGCTCCAGCAACAGCTCCCATCCGCACTCATCCACCCTGTTCACTCTAATCCTAACATAACTGAAGAGATAATGTAGACATAGATGGAAAATTGAAGACATCGCTGTCATCCACATATAAAAGCCTTTGTGGGCCACAAACAGCCTGTTAGGGGAAATAAGTAACTCATTCAAAGATTTACCTTTCTGACTTCTGAACCTAGCTTTTGACTGCAGTTCATCTGCTATGTAATGATTCCCAGCAAGCCGAGTCACAAAGAAAGCAGTTTTTGTTAAACCAGTTGACAAGCATCACTGCTTCTTCATAGTAGTCGTCCAGTATCTGAAGGGGGCCTACAAGGATGTAGGGAAGGGACTCTTCATTAGGGACTGTAGTGATAGGACAAGGGGTAATGGGTTTAAAATTAAACAGAGGTAGTTTAGGTTAGATATATGGAAGAAGTTCTTCACTGTGAGGGTGGCGAGGCACTGGAATGGACTTCCCAAGGAAGTTGTGAATGCTACATCCCTGGCAGTGTTCAAGACCAAGTTGGATGGAGTCTTGGGTGACATGGTTTAGTGTGAGGTGTCCCTGCCCATGGCAGGGGGGTTGGAACTAGATGATCTTAAGGTCCTTTCCAACCCTAACTATTCTATGATTCTATAAAACCGAACATCTCCCATGCCCCTCTGGCCATCCAAACTCATGCTGAGTTGACCATGAGGATCTGAATCACTTGGTCTTTTACCAGCAAGAAAAAAAGGAGTAAAGTCTTAATGTCCCCAGATCCAAGGTACAGGAAGTCTTGATGCTCTTAGACTCAGCAGAGCCTGAGCAGTGAGCTCTTCCTGGTGAGCCTCCAGCCAGCTCTCCACTGCTACCATAGGAAAAGGTGTCAGAATTATGCAGGACATGTAATAATATCCACTGGATGTGGGAGTCATTAGCTTCTTTGAAAATTTGGATTATGTTGTCCAGGTATCTTGATTTAAAAAAAACAAAAAGTCATACTGAGTCTTGACAAGTAGCTTAAAAATTAGCAGTTCTGATCTTCAAGGTGAAAAAAAAATTGACTTTTTCAATATGATAATTTTTCATTCCTATGTATAAAAGCTGAACACTCACACACACACAAGCTGAAGCTAAAGTTTGACCTCTCTGGAATTGGGCATCTACTATGGAACCTGGAGCTAGATGAATTAAGCAGTCTAAATTAAACCAAATAGGAGTACAAACTTATCATTATTGTGCATGTAAGTATTATGTATATAAGAATACATATAGTTTTCCTATATACCATATATACCATAATTTTACAGACTGTTGGAAGGGTGGGCCTTAGGTTTGAGTAGTTCTCTGTAGATGGTAATATGTACTTGGAAGAACATTTTGCATGCATACATTTTTGTTTGAATATTCTTCATCTTTATAAATACAAAGCTTGAAGTTGCTTTGAGGTTTGGCACATTGGAAGTTATCCCATGGGAGACAATTAATACACAGTGCTTATAATGGTATATATTATGATTGTATCTGATAGCACAATCTGTAGTGAAGGTGTCCCAACATTTCACACTTCAAGACGCCTCTTTTAGTTACTTATAACTTGGCCAAATGGTGTTTAGACTGAAAAAGTTCTTACTAGATGCTTTTCCTTATCTTGATCATTTTATTGTTTGTTTCTCATTTATGGATAAAATAATGTAAGCCTTTATGAGAATGGGGCTAGACAAAAAGTGCATTATGTTGCCCATGTTGAAAATGTAGGTGTTTACCTTTGAAGTTTTACTTAACTCACTGAAGTAAAAATACCAAATTTGACAGGAGTGAAGGGGCTTTATGCTAGGGAAATATTCCAGCTGTTCTTCTGAAAAATCTATCCACATTTTAAAAATTCCATATCAAAAGTGTTTAGCAAAGACTTGCTATAGATTTAACCTGGAGATAAAAACTCTGAAGAACCTGTCTGCTGTGGACTTACTCAGGGCTGCACAGACATAATTCTTCCTGTGATTACAGCCAAGCACCACAAAATGTGTGCCTCTCAGGGACCTTTCAGTTGACAGAGTGCAGAGAAGAAAAAAAAAATTGTTTGAATGCAGTGTAGGCAAAAGTGGAATTTAGGAGTTAGAGGTTGTATACATGGAGAAAGAAACGGAAGGAGTATGATAATCTAGGGTGGGACCATGAATTGCCATGTGTAGATGCAGAGATGGGGACTGGGAGCTTGTGTGGAAGTTGAGGTTTAGAGGATGACAAACAACCAAGATGGAAAAAGGAAGAGAATTGAGGTTAGTTGAGCAAAGGGACCAGGACAAATATGTGAAATGAATCGGAGCAGGATTCCAGGGAATGGGGTTGAAAACAAACACCAGCTAAATCAGGGATTAGGTAGTGCAAGAGGGCTAACTGGTAGTTTGGGAGCTGGTTAGTGGTTAAGCTGAATTATTTGGGTAGGTTAGAAGACATGAATGTTAAAGGTATAAATAGGACTGTGAGTAAGAGCCAAACAAAACATTAAAACAATGTCTTAAAGGTGCAAGGAAGGTTAAATGCAAGCTTTTAATACACAGGAAATGCCAACATTGATACTGCTTTTGAAACTTTAATTTGAACCTTTGGGCACAAGCATGATGATACACTATTACGGCATGATGATAGACTATTTCTTCTACAGGAAGCTAGCCTTACTCATGGAACCCCATTATAAGAAATCTCCTCTGGGTTTCCACAAGGTTATAAATTGAAGATTACAAAACTTCTGCTTCATTGGCTCTGGCAGTTAGAAGGTGTGAAATGCATTAAGCAGTGGATTGCTAGAAGGAAAGCCACCTGCATGGAGATGCTGAAAATTACGTTCCTTCTTTGACACTGACAGTTCTCATGATACTAAACAAGTAAATTTAATCTAGCTTTCCCGGATGGTCACTAATTATACATTTTCAGAGAGCTACCCAGAGATCTGAGATCCGGTTTGAAGTGGTGTTGGCTAGTCATAGCTGAGTTCTCCTGGAACAGCGCTTCAGACATAAGGACTTGAAAAGTCGGCTCCTTGGCACCTTGGATACTGAATATTACAAAACAGTTTAAGTTTTCATTTTCCCAGTCTATGGCAGTTAATGTTTCATACCTCAAACTGTTCCTCAGGTCCAGATGTCCCTCCAAATAGAGAATCATAGAGAATCATAGAATCATAGAATGGTTCGGCTTGGAAAGGACCTTAAGATTATCTAGTTTCAACCCCCCTGCCATGGGCAGGGATACCTCACACTAGACCATGTCGCCCAAGGCTCTGTCCAACCTGGCCTTGAGCACTGCTAGGGATGAGCATTTACAACTTCTTTGGGCAACCTGTTTCAGTGCCTCACCACCCTCACAGTAAAGAATTTCCTTCTTTTATCTAATCTGAATGTCCCCTGTTTAAGTTGGAACTTATTTGTCCTTGTCCTACCGCTACAGTCCCTGACAAAGAGTCCCTCCCCAACATCCTTATAGGCCCCCTTCAGATACTGGAAGGCTGCTATGAGGTCTCCACGCAGCCTTCTCTTCTCCAGGCTGCACAGCCCCAACTTTCTCAGCCTGTCTTCATATGGGAGATGCTCCAGCCCCCTTATCATCCCCGTGGCCTCCTCTGGACGTGCTCCATCATCTTCATGTTGTTATGTTTGGGACACCAACACATTTGGAAATGTAATTTAATTTGTTTATTCCATATTTTATTTCAAGTTGAATACCTCAATAAATAACTTTTATTTATGCAGAACTACATGGATTTGTTTGTTTCATCTTGAACATTTAGTTCAATCCTACAGGGCTTTTGGCACTTTTTTGGTTACCTTGTGATTCATCTCATGCGAGGGGTCAACTATGTTCTTGAATTAAATACATAAAAAGAAGAAAACAATAGTTCTGGAATAAGAAAACCATTGTAGTTTGCATTTACTGAAATAAAACCTATATGGTTAAGCTTTGTAACTGAAATAGAACCTCAACTTTCGGATAGAAACCAGAGTACAATTTGGAGTTACAGTAAAACATCATGTAGACAAATTAATTTCAGTGGAACAATAGTCTGAAGTGTTGCTTTCATTTCATTTTCAAACTCAGGAAACCCAGACTGTGATTCTTTTCTACCCAAGTAGAGTTCATTAAATGACAGACAATGTAGGAAGATACACAGCCAAAAACCTGGGATAGAAAAGGAACATTTTTTGTAGTAATGTGGAAGGGTGCAGCTCAGAAGAGTGTTTTGTATCTTTTGGTGACTCAGGTATTACATGCTCAGATCTGAGTGCCTAACAGCAGAACAGCTTGTTGTGTAACTTCTCAGGCTAGAGGACTGAAAGCAAAGGGTTACACAAGGGAAAACATAAGAATGCTTGGTTCAGCTGAAATCAAACTTAGGACATTCATAATACTGGAGTGGTGTTTACAGCTCATGATCAAACTACTAAAAAATTGGAACTGGGGGTAGCACAAAAGAATTTAAATATGGTTTGGTTTTGTTTTGGTTTGTTTTTTTTTTATCCTCAGCATTAAATGGTACAAACCTAAACTAGAACCCGTCGTTTGCTGTGTACGTGCTAATTTTTGTCTTCTTTTTTTCCTTTCCACCCACCCCTTTTCCTTCTCCCTTCTTCCCCCCCTTTTTTTTTTAAATTCCTATTTTGGACATATGCACTGTGGCACCTTGCATTAACAGCTCTAATATCACCTCCCCCTGAACCAAACATCGAAATGACTTTATAGTAGAGAAAATTGTTGTTCTCCCACATACCTGTTGACTTCTGGCAGAGGCACAGGAAGGTTCAGGCCTCCTAAATTCCACAGAGAAAGTCTATGGAACAAACAAGCAAACTCCTTAGACCCTGTCCTGTTTCTCAACACAATTTTTAAGACAACAGAGACAATCCTTTCCCTTTTAAAAAGGTCATTCAGAAATAAGGAATGTGGTTTTTTTCTATTTTAAATGTGTATGAGGATGTATGCACACTTTCTTGAAAAAAAAATTCCTTTCTCATAGGAAAAGTTAACAATCCGTTACAGAAAAATTACTTCAGTCTTCTAGGCTGTGAGAATGAATGTTACTGCATTTGAATTACAGATCTAAAACATTGCAGGGGTTTTCTCTAAGCTATTTTCGTTTGAACGAGGCACTGTTGTCTTGAAAACAAGTTCATGAGATTATAATCTAAAACACTAAATACTTTTAAAACATTAATTTAATTTTCTTTAAAAGCCCCTTGAAACCATAAAAGAGATGATTTAATGTAAGAACTGGATTCCCTTACCTTTTGTATGAAAGGAAAGCCTGTGAAGGAGCTAAAATTTCAAGAGTAATTCATTTTGCAAGGAAAAAGTCGTAACAGTATATGCAGGTCAGTGGTCCAGCATTTTGGCCAAAAAGCTTGAAAACATTGCTTTCAGCATCACAATAAGATGACCTTGCAAGTTGCAGCAGGTATGATCTTTTGTTTTCACAGCCTAGAGCCGGAAGGGGTCATTAGACACCATAGTCTTACATCCTATAAACTAATAGGTTTCATACAGATCTGTTACTCTATTACATTCAAAATCAAGCGATTAATCTAGCTGAATGAGGTTGCAGTGCCCAAAAGAGTAAGAGATTTGTTAGCTACAATCAAAAAACAGAACATACAAGGTGACACGTATGCCCAAGGTCGTGGCAAGAGCTGATGACTCGATAGGTGGTGTGATCCCAACAGATGAACCACACTTCACATTACAGAGGAAGAAAAAGTCCTCTCAAGTACTTCTCAGATCTAATGTGAAGGTTACTCCTTTCCACCTCCAAATCTGGTAATGAGTGAAAATCTGAATATATGATGAGAACACAGGACTGTAAAAGCAAAGATCCTCAGCACAGCCTGAAAGCATGAATTCATTCTGCATGAGGTCCCATATCCAAGTGTGGTTGATCTCTGGTACTTCAGAGGATAACTCACTCACATGTTGCTAATTGTACATGAGGCAGAAAAATGCCATACTGATTCTTGCTGGTGAGTAACTAATGGCCCTATGTGCGAGATCCAATTGTAATGATTGCTTTACTGCACAACTGTAATTTCACAAGCATGCTGAGGGCACTGACTACAATATCCCTGAGGCCTACAACGATGAAGATAAACATCACTTCACTAGACGCAGACTTAGTAAAACCAGAGAGAACTGCACACCTATCCAGTCAGTCCAATGGACCTGCTACACTTTTTCTCAGGAACTTCATTAAGGCACATCTTTTTAGAATGAATCTTGCTTGAGATTCTGACATGTGTCCTAAACTCTCTGCATATTTTTTAAATACTGTCAATTTGTCACACCAAAAGAATTTAAATCAGATCCCCAATTTTATTTTTGATAGCATAGCACCAGTAAGCTAAACTAGTGTTAAAAATAAATCCCGAGTCAGAATTTCAAGCCTATTTCCATAAGAAAATGGCAGTATAACTGCTGATCCTTTGCCTTTAAGAACTGTTAAATCTCTAACAAACTAAATCACAAAATAATGTAGATTAAAACTCTGGATTCAAATAGAAACTAATCAAAGATAGATACCAACATCACTTAATGGCACAGCAAGGACATAATATTTAGGTATACATTTATGTATATATACATCTGCTAATGTAAGAAAGTAGAATACAGCAAGCAAGTTTCTGGCTAACTCATGCTTTTAAAAGGGATCTCTGTTTCTCACTGGTGGTCTCAGACCAGTGCACAATAGAAAAGTATTCTAACAGATATAAGGCCTATGCCAATTGTTTTTTAATGTAGGATCATAAAATATTTTCTTGCATTATGATAGTAACAGTAAAGTGGCACTGGTGTGAAACTGATAAAATCAAGATCTTGAGTAGGTTAATGTGTTTTCTTAAGTGACCACAAATAGCGCTTGTGAATGGAAATGTGAAGTGT
Source organism: Nestor notabilis (assembly GCF_000696875.1). Taxonomy (NCBI): domain Eukaryota; kingdom Metazoa; phylum Chordata; class Aves; order Psittaciformes; family Psittacidae; genus Nestor; species Nestor notabilis. The sequence continues at coordinate 29,180 of NW_009928063.1, read as the reverse complement.
CTACTTCAAAAAGCCATCCATTATTGCAGTATTATGAAGGAAAAGGAAAGGATAACATCATAAGAGGTGCTGGTGCTAGCTGAGGCTCTGTGTGAACTGATGGATACAGACATCTCTAAATCAGAGATTTGTGGCACATGAAGGATCAGGTGCTGTAAAATGTGACCATTTACATGGGTCCTGTACAACCGGGCACACATAAAAGGGGATTCTGATTTTCAAGACTCTTGTCTCTGTCAGTATGTGCCACTCACTACCTTTTAAGTACTGTGGAACATACCTGGTACCTAAAACTGAATGATGGGCCTCAACTCTTGCATTTCACCTGTGTGAAGTTAAAAGCTTTAGTATAACAGACTTCATTTAGACAAGCAAACAGAAACAAATATGATATTTACTTACTGTAGGCGCTTTCAGTACCTAAGGTTAAAGAGCCATCTGTTTCTCTGGCATAATTCCACTGGTTTCAACGGAATCAGGGCAGGATAAATTTGATGCAATACGTTCACCTGGTCACCTAGCACACAGCAGAGACGTTCCCTTTGTGTGGAAGTCTGTATACAATCAGTTTGCCATCTAGTGGCAACTATTTTGAATACAGTAATTTGAAACGGTAGCTGTTATTTTAAACACCAAGGTGTATTAAATTATCTGAGTTGCATGAAGACGTCCATTATCAGGTAAAAAATATTTTAAAGCCTCAAAGGGTAACTGAATGTATACCCAGCAGTGTACATTCAGACAGGAAAAAAAATCCTGACTTAAGCTGACTAACACAAAACCATTTCCTATTGCACTTTCTGTACAGTGTGACTGGATCTGTATCACCTGCAGCATTTTATATGAAAGAAGGTGGAACAAAATGGTGATAATTAGACATCTTCTAATTCACCCATCTCACCCTCCTGCCAGTCTCTCTGGGATTAAAAGAAATGCTATTAGTAAAAATTTTTACATAGCCAAATTGTGGCCTTACCTGAGTAGTCTCAATGACTGGAATGGCAGCTGCTCATGTAGGAAAAGCAAAGACACGACCAAATCAGCTAGTTTGTATTACAGTTATGAGTTACTAACAGAAAGACTAGTCACAGCTAGCAACCACATTTTTCTAACCCAAAACAGCTACCAGAATCCACTCAGGAAATGCAAAGAATGTGCTTTTTGGTGGTGAATGGCCTGGTGGTACTTAAGCATGTATGTAAGTGGGTATATTTTCCCTACTTGTAATGATAATTTGGCTATTCTTAAAGAGTAGCTGGATATTTATCTGCTTGTAGTACTTAAATGATCTTCGTTACTACACTATTCGTTGCCTTACTAGTATTACCATATGTATCTTGACATAGGAAATGTATCTGACATAGGGAAATGCTGTTACCTTATTACACAGATAAATATCTCATTGCTTCAAACTCAAAGTGGCAAAGACTTCTGCCTTTCCTTCTGCACAAGGAATTCCATACATGTCATAAGAAGCTTAAAAGAACATTAAACCCAGTGTCAGAATACAGTGTCCCTAGACCTGATTTAAAAATAGTAAAAAGATACAAGTCCTGCATGTTTAAAATCTACTGGGACCCAGTTCCATAATGATGGAGAAGAAATACTTGACAGCCAACTGATGTCAATCAGTCTACAAGACATGACAAACAGCTAGGAGTAGCTAACCTTGGTGAATGATGGGAACCAAAGGGTGATAAAAGGTCAGAAATGAACACAGGTCCTCCAATTTTAGAGTACCCTGAATTGGCAGGGAAATCCCCCAAACATTGAAAATTTGAGCAATGTGATGTGAAAAATTTGATTTAGGAAAGATTCGGGCTACTGAAATTCATATTAGGATGTCATATTAGCTATCATCCTGCAGAAAACCATTTAATAATGAATCCTATTAAACTGGAACTGTACTAAACAGCTGTTGAAATACATTTTGGAGATGTCTTAAATACAATTTTTTTTTTTTTTTCTGACAAATTTCAGCTGGATCTGATGTCAGAGAAGCAGTAAAATTGAGAAAAATTCTTTAGATGAGAGAATTTATCAGGTTTCTGAGCTTAATGGTATGTCTGTTTACACTGTAGTAGTCAAAAATATAAATATACATAGGCGTTTCACTGAGTTACTGAATGCATCTATATTCAACCTCCTACTCAGCGATCAAATGCTCAATTCATTGAAAATATACTTTAGCCCCAGTTGCCAACCTAGTTGTTATAAAGTTACTTGCATTCTGTTGTGGGCCATGAATCATGGTCACAGGAGTTAATTAAAGTTCTAATGGCAGGGTCAACAAGGTCAAGTGAATGAGTTTGTCTATATGTAATTAGGACAGAACAGAAGATAATGAAGTTCAACAGGTGTAACTGAGAGCAGATGTCTGTTATATTAAAGTGCTTGACTTGAAGATCCAAAACTGATTTTGGAGTGAAAAGTTTGGAAAAATACCTTTTTACTTGTCAATGGAAGATTTTTTTCCTCTAGAAACGACAAGTCTGAAAACAGACGATGTCCCAGCACTGTCTTTACTCTCATTTTCAAACCTGCTAAACTCAAGCATGTGAATAACGTGATGGTTTCAACAGCACACATTTTTATTTTCTAGGAAAATGCAGCGTATCTATGACTGCAGAAAAATAAAGATAAATGAGAAAATTCTGTAGGTGGAAATTCACCCTGGATATGGTTTCTTCTACATCAGATCAATTTTAGAATTTCTCTGTTTTCTTATATTAAACCAATGAGTTCAGCATCAAGACAGCACATAACAAAAAACATGAATTTGTGTCATTTTTCAATTTAATAAGAAAATATATACTTTATCCTGACATCTCTATACAGACAGCTCTTGCTGGCAAGCTTGCCATTTTTAAAACAGTCACTTTCCTTAAATACCAATATACGCAGCAAAAGCGTTACCCCATGAACAGGACAAAATGCATGCAGGATAATTTACTGCATGATCCTAAGAACCCAGTGTAAAAGCACTAAGGCAGGTTTATTTAAACTCCCTCTTCAGAGAGCAAAGGTAAACGTGCCAACATGTAAGTGTCTTGATAGTCCTTCCCCAGCAATTCCCAGCTTTGTATTAACACATTTATGATAGCTATTGGCAGTGCAAATTTCTTTCTGCTACCTTTCCAGTGCTTGAATCAGCCTTTCGATCAGAAGGTACACTTCTGCAAATGAAAAAGGAGCTCAGCTTCCATGCCCTATCAATCCTGATATCTCTCCTCAGAGCGCCAGAAAGAGATGGTTAATTAGTGCCATGTATTACTGCACTGGGGACACCTTCCTGCCGTGAACAAAAATGAGGCTGTTAGGTCATTTCTTAGAGACTTTACAGTTACATCTACCCCAGTAAATTAAAACAGTGACTGGGAACATTCGTGGGCACAGAAATGGGATTGCACATTAAATTAACTACTGACGGAAAGAGTTCTAGCCCACGCCAGCTAGCACAACTGGGGAGGCTGGCACAGACCTGGGTCATGTCTCCCTGGCAGCTTGTGATCAACCACCCTGTCTGGTAGAGTACACACCAGTCATGTCACACCACGTGGCCCAGGAGAGTTTACAGTACTTTTATGGTGTTAGTATACGCATAGTGTATTGTTACGTGTTAAGCTTTCACATAATGTATAAAAACTATAGTTGAATCATTTATAAAATAGATAACAATAAAATGTTCAACCATTCCAAAATCACCCACTATATTGTGTCAGCTAGATTCTGGCTTTTTCAAATAGTGGAAAACCAGGCTTGGTAGCTGTTAGGTTATGTGGTAACAGCCCATCTGCAGTCTCATGAAACAGTGCAGAGAAACAATGCTGGAGGAGGATCCCAAATAATATCATGATGGGCAGCTCCCAGGCCCATCGAGGAAAGCCATTGGTTCATCTCTTCAAGCCTAGAGGGACACTGACACACCATGGCAGGCAGGAATCCAAATTACAGCCTCCTGAGGAGCAAACACCTTGTCCGTGTTGTTCCAGGTTTTTACCGGGAGAGCCTCAGCACTGTTGCCCAGGTGTGAAACCCAAGATGAGTCCTTGGATTACCTCTCAGGCCAAGGGGGTGGGACACATGGGACACAGGAGAAAAGTGGTTTGAGGATTGCCAAGAATTTGTTATGGGATGTTTAGCAGAGGAAATAAAGGCTGGAAAATGGGGGATTTAGGTGATTTGGAGAGATAAAAGTGTGGAAAAGTGCTTTTTTGTGTGTGAGTCTGGACCAGTAACTGGAATACATCTGCAGCCTAGTGGGGCTCATATGTCCAGGTCTCAACAACTGGGTGATTGGGATCCAAGGACCAGCTACTGGCAGACAGTGCCTGACTCAGATACTGGAGGGATCTACCTTGTACTTGTGTATAGATCTATCTTCTCACTAGAGTGTTTCCAAACTTCTCAGCCAGGGAGAGGAGCAGGATGAGATCACTGGTAGTGTCTGTGTTCATGTGAGTACTCTGTGTGCCTGTCTGTAATCTGTGTAACATACATGTATATGTGTGTATATATACATATGCACATATGTGATGTATATGTATGCTCTGTGTGGGTGTGCTTACTGGCAATACATTTCAGCCATGCTACTGTTTGGACCTGGGAATATGGAGCTGCAGCAGCCTTGCCTCTCTCAGACTGATCCAGCATAATATTTTCTTCTAACAGTAGCACCAATTTTGCAGTTGTGGGTCAGTTTTTATGGGCCTAGCACTAAAGTGATTTTTCAGTGCTTCACTGTACTCATCAAAAATTCCCACTAACACTAGCGGAGATGCCAGAATATCTTCAAAATGTAGGCGGTGATAATCAGCACATTAAGTTTCTCAGCAGAAAGGCCAAATATTGATTTTTTTAAAATATAAACAATTAAAACTGGTCCTCAGACATAGAATGGGGCCAGGGTGGAAAGTTTACATTGCAGCAATTGTGTTATAGCTTCTCTCTGGATAAACAGAAGACTTCATTTTCAGTTCTATCAATCCCACTCCATTCACAAACAATAAAATTAATTTCTAATTTGAGTAAATAAAGCCTACCAAATTGGTTCCTTTGCCTGTACTCTTAAGTTTTATGTTAAACTTCTTCACAAAGCCAACAGTGTCAGTTAACAAAACAAAAGATGTTGTTTACTATTTTTGCTATTAACTAAGCCAGCTCCTCAGATACAAGTAGCTCATTGGGGTTAATTATCTCTAAAAGAATACAATTCATTTGCAATTTGAAAATCAGAAAGAATTATACCAAGGTTTTTTTAGTTGAATTCTTTTAATATTATGAACATTTTAGAGTTCATGGAAATTCAAGGAGACAACTTTTCAGGAGCTTTAAGTCCCTAAAATTCACCTCTTTTGTTTAATCAATTGGATGGAAAGCTCTTTTACATTATATTATTAGGAATGAGGACATCGCTAAAGCAATCCAACAAAATTTGGAACTCATATTACTGTTAATAATAATAATAATAGAAGATTGATATATTCAAGGCATATTCCTGCTTCCACTTAATTCTCAGATTTCCCATCCCTCCAAATTTATCCATCTGCAACTGAGGTGGCAGAGAAGGAAAGAACCCAATTGCTTTAATCCTCATGGAGGTAGAGCGTAGACCTCACACAATTCTATCTCCTTCCATATGGGAGCCAAGCTGTCATATTGAGGCTGTAGAATGCATATATGATCTACATGAAACTGTAGGGGCTGTCTTTCATAGGATACAATTAAGCTATATTTGCTAGAGTTGTAACACATTCAAGAACAGTCAAGTAACAGTCAAGAAATGTAGAGCTTTTTACTTTTAAAGATGCATTTTCGTCAAGTTCCTTTCACTGCATTGACAGTCTTCCAGGCACTGCAGTGAAAGAACAAAAATAGTGGCCACTATTTTTCCAAGCTCTTCTATCCTTGCATACAATGTAAGTAGAGTTCCTCCCCATCAGCAGATGGAGACAGAGTACACATGTTTTGATGTCATCATCCTTCAGTTAATTAAAAATGTCTCACCATGCAACCCAGACAGCATCCGGTTTGTTGATCTTTGTATGTTCTTAAAGATTCCAGGATAATGAACCCAAATATCTTGGGTTTTAGTAATTTCCCTGATCTAAAATCTTCTTTTCATGTTTTGGAATAACCTAGGAAATATGATTCTGGGTCTAGCTCTACTTCTTAAGGCACAGGGATGTAGTGCAAACAATCAGCACAACAGCAACACAAACTGCCTGTTAACTTCCATGTAATATTCCTGTATGATACAGTTCTTCAAATTGTTCTTAATTTTTTTTGCAGAGCTATTTGACAGCATCATAAATTGTTGGCTTAAATGGGAACACCCTAAAAAATCCCCAAACTATGTGATAAGCTTAACCAGCAAACTTAGCAGGAAGGTTTTATAAAATCTTTCTAACAGTTCATTATTACAAATTGACTTTTTGTTTTGGCGCAGGTAGCACATAGGAACTAGGTATTGCCTGGGTAGTGTTAAAGGCTAGAATCAGTTTCTTAAAAAGAGCTAGAGCCCTATATAAGTATCCTTAATTTCACTTTCAAGTTCTCCATTCTGCAACAATTTTGTCAGTCTCTTGAATCTTGTCCATTACGTATGTCTGCAAAGAAAGTACATGGGTACAGCCAAATGTCAAATAACAGTATTTATTAACTGTTCTCAAATATGTGAGGGCAATATATTGATACCCTACCAAAGTAACTGTTTCCTAAGTGTTTCTATAAGGCAAATCAGCATAAACTCCAGGGGTTGAAAAGTAATGGAGTACTATTTTTTCTCATAGTCTTAATAAAAATCTGCAGCATAATGCTTCCAGAAAATAGTCTGTGTTTAAAAGTACATCATTTTGAAACCAAAATAGATAATTTATTTTAACCTCTATTAAACCTTCTCTTCTGTTTCCCTCTGCTGAATTTGAAGTAAAGAAGAAATACAAAAAGTGATTATTTCATTATCTCGGTATTCTGCTAACAGCAACACATCTCTTCAGTTAACATTCACTATTGAGTGGTTTATTCAGTATTTTGGGTCACAAACAGTTTCTTCCAATTGAATTTTTATTTGCTGCTGTTCACTGGGTTTCCACAACACAGGTGTTTCCAATCTTGAAGCAAGGATGCAACAGAAATATTATCCTTTCTCTTACGGTATTTAAAGTTTTCAGCTGTGCAATGAGATTGGAACCTCTTTGTCTCCTCAGCAAATCCATGCCTGCAGCTTCCATTACATTTTAGTCAAACTTGGTGACTTTGGTTTTATCCGTAATCTTTGCCTAGTTGAGTTGACTCTTTGTGAAGAAGTAAATCAGTGAATGTAAGCTTCTGTTCTGTTTAATAATGGTCTTAGATTAATGCAATCCATTACTTTTTCAATTATCTCGCTACTTAGAGCTACTGCAAAAAGTTTATGTGAATTAATTTTGGGTCATGGCTGTTTTCAGCTGATATTTTGTGTAGATAGGATGCTCTTTGAATGAAACCTTTTGTTCCTTTCAAATCTTTTTTTTAATTATTAAAGCAAATTTTTCTTCATTAATTTGCTACTCACGACTATTGCAACTGTTTAAGCAAATTGATTTAGTTTTTTAATTTTGTTTCAGGCTATTCCTCTGACATGACTTCGGCCCTCAAAATAGGACTTAACTAATGTACAGATCGTTATGCTAGCATTTTGCACAGGAAGCAATTTCTCTGACAGTATTCACAATCTGGAGATATGGAATCCATGAGTGAAAGCACTTGTTTGCTGAGTGCATACTATATTTTAAAGCAGATACTTTCATTTTGTATGATTAAAAAGGCATAAAGACCCCCTAAATAAAACCCCAAACTAAAGAAACTTGCACATACTATGTTAGTGACAGCAAAAAAAAAAAGTTAATTCTTGGTTCAGTTTCAGAAATGTTCCCTTGTATGACCTCCTTTTTCCCCATAACACAGCATACTGAAAAATAATGTGCCTGTAAAAACTCAAATTTGAATCCATTAAAGAACTGCTCAGTAGAAGTTGGATCTGCTCTAAAGCACACTAAAATTCTTTCTACTGAAGCAACAAAATACGATTCAGGAAAAGAAGAGTCATAACAGAAGTCCAGCATTTCTTAACCTGCTTATGCCTAATTTAATGTGAATTATACTTGATGTAATAAAATGATAGTCAGAAGATAAATATTATCAAAGAATATTGTGAAGAATGTACCACTTTACATGTTACATAGTAAATAGAATTAGAATTTGTAAAACTAATTAAAAGTAGGAAAGTATAATAACACCAAGGAACTGCGATCAAATGACTGCTGAAAAAAAGCAAATAGAAGGTAGAAAATAATGTTAATAATCTTGTTTCTAAGTAGGCAAGGTATATTATAGATGTGCTTTGGCTGACTGTAGCTACAAAAGTACCAATATTAAACAAGCTAGTAGGATTTTCTGTTTGCTCTTCAGCGGCTTACAGTTAGCTCACAGATGGCTTCTGTCTCAATTCAGTTTAATCCAATCTACTCACCTCACTCTGTCCTACACTTACCTATAAGAATGTTTTTTTGGGTGGAAAACAGCTTGATGTTGGCATACGGAATATAGCAACAGCACTTCCTTTCACTCATCATGTGTCCATGGCTCTCAAGGTCAAAACTGCTGAAACCAAGGTAAAGGGAATTGAGTTTGTTTAGTGTTGTATGTCACCAGATAGTATTTAGAGAATTAGACAGCTACTGTGGGGCTTGAAAAAGCTGTTCCTTTCATTCTTACAGAGTGTTCTTCAATGTTTTCTTCCTAAAAAAAACAATCAACAAACCACAAAATAAAGGACACTTTATACTGTAGTGCTGCTAGGAAATACTGCAAAATATATCTTATAAAAAGGATTTAAAAATATGTGATATAGTTCCATTTATGAGATATTATTCTTGGAAGTGTCTAATAAAATCCTACATTTGATGACACTAGCGATTTCCTAAGATTTTTTCTTTAAGTTAACATTGAATAAATGACCCTGTAGTTTTTAACTTGTGTTTTTTGCTTTGAAATACCTGAATATTTAGAAAGGGAAAAAGAGTTTGAAAATAAAAAGTATTCTGAGATTTTAAAAATGTATGTTCAAATTTCAGTGGAAAAGTGAAATAAAAAAAATGAAGTAGGATGTGATACAGCTGGAAAATTTTCAAAGGGTTTTCATTTTCATGTTACATGCATTTCCTTAGTTTACTCAGCTAAGCAAAGCATGCTATACCTAATACATGACTACATCCTTAGGACAGGGACTAAGAATATTTTGGCTACAAAGAACAAAATACTGAGCCTTCAACACAAATGGAAGTTTGTTGCTGACTTCAAGGGAGGGTAGGAATTCACCTACTATAATTAGAGGTCAACTCGTCATCAGCTCACAGCCATCCTTCAGCTCTGTGATTTTCACTTCAGTCCTGTCTCACCACTTTTATTACAGTACGAATCTACATCGAGAACAGATAAGGCTTCAAGGAGGCAGTTGCTAGAGGAGGGGCAGTGGATAAAGAATTGCAGGAAATGTGCATCTGCTCAGAGTAAGGGAGTGAAAATTATGCCCACCAAAAATCTGCCAACTTCAAATGCTTAGAGACACTTTGAGGTGGGTAGGAGGTAGCATGGCTGCCAAAATTGCATGTCACATTGTAGTCAATTAACATTACAGCAGCAATGGATTACACTGTGGAAAAGAAGGGATCAAATGGGTTATTTGGCCAATTTTAATTTAGAATACGAATGAAGACAGTGGAAACGGGAAAGCTGTATTTAGCCCTCAGACCAACCTGGCTGAAGAGCTTAACTGTTCTGGTTTTGTTTGGCTTTATTTTGATGTATGAAAAGAAGCAAAACTGTGCTAGACTTTTACTTATTGACAAGTATCTGGTTGTACAGGCATGATGGATTTCTCTCCTATTGCATTAGAAATTAAAGCTTCTCTCTCTCTTTGTAGGACATAGATGTACTATTCAATATTCAGCACTTTTCAGTATTTAGCAATATAAAAATAAATCTTTTGCTGAATTCACAGTATCCACACTTCTGACGATGTTGGGTGGTTCTGTAAACATGTTATCCAAAACACAGCCATTCAAATAACTAAGACCAGAAGCGAACTTTAGAGATGTTTGAGTGAAGCTTCATCCAGAGAGGCATCTGGTTTTTCTTTGAAGCACTATTTATTTCCAAAGGCAGTTTGTTCCATTGTCTAATTGCCTTTACAATTAAAAATGTACTTCACACATCTTTCAAATTTGTCTAGCTATAACTTGTAGCTGTTTACTTCTTGTGGCTTTTCTGATAGATTAAAGAGCCCTTAAGTGCCTGGTATTTTCTGCCTGTGAGGGTACTTATCCATCATAATCAAATCAGCCCTCAGAGCTAAACAGATTGACCTCTTTAGGGCTGTAGTCCTAATGAAAAAAAAAAACCCCAACGCCATCTCTAGCCATCAGCTCCCTTTAGTGGCTCTTCTCTGCACCTTCTTAACTTTTTAAGTTACCTTAAAAATTGCTGGCACCAAATTGAATGCCACTTTGTCTTCACAGTGCTGTGTTTAGAGGTAATACTTCTTCCTTGTTTCTATTCGTCTTCTCCCCCCTTAAAACCCAGAGTCTTAAGGGCTTGCTTTGTGTCACAATATTGCAAAAGAAGCTCATAAAAACAAGTTAGTATGAGCTAATGCTCATCTACAGCCCTTTTCAGGGTCACTGGCTTTTTGAATAAGGGCTCCATTTACCAACAAATAGCAAACCATGTCAAAATGGAAATTGCACTTTAGAGCTGGCTTGTGTTTTATATTTTTCACTGCCATCTTACCTGCCAACTGCGTTTTATTTAAAAATATGGACTTAAAAATATTTTATAACTTTTTTTTTCCTTTATTAATATTCAATCAGTTGTCAAGAACATTATCCAACTTTATCCTTAAAATCCACAGCAATGATAGGGACGCTCAATAACCAATTTAGATAAAAATTCATGAATAATAGCAAATATATAAAAAGAGCAAGTCTCTTTTGAACTTTTCAAAATGGAAATGATTGTTTAAACTTCACAGTAACTTATAGTTTTGGATTTTGGTTTCATTTCTTTATTATTAGTTGTCCTCCAAATAATTCCTCTTCCTGTTTAGTTTGAATATGCAATTACCGTTTCCAATATCTTGGTCCCTGAAACCAACCTATACACATGTGATTTCTTTTACCTTTCTTCAGAATTGAATCCTATTCCTTTATTAGTTGTTACCTATTTTTTCTAAGTCATTCCCATTGTAAATATGGTGTTACATTCAAAGAGATAAAGACTGGCATCTTTCGCATTGATATAATGCTTCACTATATGCAGTCCATAGTCTTTACTTACCATTCTGATACATTGAGAAATTGCATCAGGTCTCTGATATTTTACTACTTCAATTATGCAGGGTCGCTTTTCATGGCTTTACTTCTAAATGAATACCTGTACTTGGAAAATTTCATTGTTTTAGTTTTCATTTTTCCATTTGAAATTTATTTCTGATCAGCATAGGCAAGAAGTCCTGTAAACCAGCAAAATTTCCAAACTCCTATGCTGTCAGTTCAATTCCTTTGATCTTGGGGGAAATTCAGCGCAAGATCTTGCAGGACACACAGAAGTGTGCAGTCTTAGGGCCCATATTTACATGTCAAAGTGTATTTACAAAATAATGGAATCACTATATGTTGCATATTGTAATTATGTTGCCTTTAGATCATTATTGCATAATGGATCATAATTTGGAGGTCTATGGAGGTCTTACCAGATGAGCCAGGTAAACACACATTGCTAGTTTCAAATATTTGATAGCCAAACTGGAGGAAGAGCAAGTAAAGTCTTAACTCATTATTGTGCTGTACCTGGGCTAATAATTTATATAATACCCTACTCCTAAAACAGAAACTTGAATGCTTTAATATCAAAAAGCAAAATGTAGCTACACATCCTCCCAAATAAACAACTGGAATGTCATTGATACATCACAGAATAACAGAAATAAAAGTGTTCCACATTAGCAAGACTGTTGTTATTACCAAAACATATTATCCTTCAAAACATAGTTTTACATTATCCCTGTAGGAATTAACACAAGTCCTAGGGTCTGCATAATTTAGGAAGCCAGCTTAGATGATTGGAGATGTGTGAATCATGTTTCATTTGAAAGGATCTCAAGGCATTTTATGAACTTTACCAGGTGAAAGCTTACAGGTTTCTCTCTGGCTGCTTTCCCTCTGACACTTCAGTTTAGAAATGAAGACACTGAAATTGAATGAAAAAAATAATGATAGCAAGATATCATAGCAAATATACATCCTTTATATAATTATACAGTGTTTCTCTTTTATTAAAAAGACAGTAATGGATCATAAGATAGTGGTTTCTTTATGAAACTTACATTTTTAGGGGTATATTTTAAATTTGGAGTTGGAATTTATTTAGAATAAATTCATGAACAATTAAACTTTGAAAAATATTTAACAGAAATCCCTCATTACTGATATAAATTGCCTACACCCTTATCTTTGGAAGTAAGTACAGGGTGCATTTTCTAGATGATGGGAAACTTAACAGTTACTGCTTTACAATTTTCTACATTATTTGCGTACAATTTCAACATACTTGCATGGATGGCATTTCTTTTAAGTTAAAACTAGCTTTATTTAAACATCTGAATGAACTTACACTTTCAAGGTCTCCTGTGTAATAACTGTCACAAAATGTCCTCGTTTTCTGAACATTTATAAATTCAGTAAGTAGTTGGCATACAATAATCATAGAATTACAAAATAATTTTGGTTGTAAAAGACATTAAGATCGAGCCCAACTGTTAACCCAGCACTGCCAAGTCCACCACTAAACCATGGCCCTAAGCACCACATCTATACTTCCGTTATATACCTCCAGGGATGGTAACTCCACCACTTCTCTGGGCTTTGCACTCCCTCATTCCACAAGAGGCTCTAGATATTTAGTGAGAAAGGGCTTACTTTCTCATGCAAAGAGCAGAAAAAAAAAAGATGCCAAGAAAAAGGATACGAGTGTTTTTTGTCCTGTAATACTTGATAAAAACATAGAGCTATGCATTATAGCCACACATTAGGCACTGAAATGCACCAAAGAGCTTTAGTAACTTGCATATAGTCAGCAACAGCAAAAAAATGTGTCCATTTTATTTTTTCCCCCACATTACGATTGATAGAAATCTGGAATTATTTTATGACAATCACATATTTGATGTGAACATGACATTAGATTTTACTGTCTTTCTCTTTTGCAGGTTGTTCTGGTTAACCTGTTGATATGCATGGTAGTTTTCTACACTGTGTACTATGTGGTCCTATCTGTATGCTTCGCAGTATTCAGGTGAGATTTCCATGTGTTTAGTCTAATACGCTGGTATACTGCAACTGGATATGATGGGCAGAGCTATGACTGTTCAAAGGAAGCTTCTGGACTGGAGACATCCAGTCCCAGTTACTCTGTGAACATATTTTTCAAATTCAGTTAAATTGTACCTGAAACTTCTTTCAAATTCACTAATTGGCAAACAGAGACTCAAAACTAATACAAAATGCTGGATCTAATATACTTCCTAGCACTTGCACCATGTAAATAAATGAATGTAGGAGAAAAGATGACATGAAAAAAGGAAAAGAAAGGTTTTATAGTTGATAAAAATACAAATTATATTCCCTTGGGAAGTTACTGATGAGCACATATAATGCCAAACATTGTAAATAAAAGTGGGCAAGGGCAAGACCGCAACACAGAATGGGACTAAGCTTGTAAAAGCCCAGAGTTTTCTATTTGAAATCATATTTAAAAGTACCCGTATGTCATATAATCACTAAGGCATTACTAAAAATCTCTGGCTAAATTTATACATTTTATTTTCACAGGATTAAAATGTTGGATGGTTTGGCACCTTTTGATTTTAAGACAAATCCCTCATGGATTAACCCCTATTATTTAGGTAACTTAAGTTTTTTTCTCTTCCCCCCCCCCCCCCCCCGCTTCAGTCAAGAAAATAGATTGTATGTGGATGTAAACTTGTCTTTGTTATGGACAGTATTTTAAAGTTGGTTTAGTAATACTAATGATTTCTGTATTTCAACTACACTGAATTTAAACGCTTATTTATCTTGCCAGCAGTTCTCATTTCTGTATTGCTAGTTGTCATTCAAGTGATTGTTAGACTTTTCCTTGAGTGGTTCTTCTGATCTTGCATCATCTGAAGAAAACTTGCTGCCTTGCCAGGATGCTTCCTTTTCATTGTAGAACAATTACCTATTTTCTGTAAAGTTCTTTCACAGAGTTGCAAATTTACTTTTCACACTGCAGCAAATTTCTTATAAATCACTAGATCCAGATCCAGGATACATTCAACTAATGGAAATTTTGCTTTGGTAATGCCTAATACACTGGGCATTAAAATTTCAGGGTTTTATTATAGCTCAAACCCTAAGCATAAATTTATATATCGTTATAAAAATGTATGCATTTTTGTCTGAAGTTCTCAGCATTAAATTTTACCAGATTTGTAATCTCCTTTACAAAGGCAAACCACATCATCTATCAGTAAAGAAAGTAAAGCTCAAATGCAAATTGGTTAGTTCATTAAGTTAAAAGGAGTAATAGAAATGCATGGATATTTGTACATTGTCAATTCTGATTTCAGAGGAAAAAAGACCATTTTAGTTGCAGCAGTGGAAAAGAAAATTAAATCATATTCAATTAGAATAACTTTTAAGGGCCCTGATGTAGTTACTGTATCTCAGTATTAATTTTTTCCCCACAAGAATTTTATCGGCTAGTTTGATGCAGCAGTCTGATGCCAAAGAGAGCAACAATTTCATGTGACTGGTTAGTATTCCACCCTCCCTTCTGTCCACCCAATGAAATAACATGGAATAGCAGAACATAACAGGATCTGTTTAAAGTCTATGGGCATAGAGACAGAGTAAAGGTCTCTGAATGATATTGCAAATGAGAATTAGTTTACTCAAGATTCTCACTTGTGCCTGTTAAAAACAAAATTATGTATTTAAAAGATAACCTCAAAATAAAAATTAAGTCAGCTGAGAACTGAGGTGTCGTTATTGACCCAGTTTTGTAAAAAGTTTACACAGCAGCTGTCTACACTATGCAGACTTTCTAAATTGTAAAATTATTGGCATAATTTAAAGGAATACTGTCATAATGAAATGAAATAAACTAAAAATACTAAAATGCATTGTTAAACATTAGATTTTTTGCAGCATTATTTCCCACTTTCCCAACTATGTGTTTTTTCCAGTTACCTTTTTCTTTTTTTTTTTTTTTCATTATTTTAAACTGTTGGGTGACAGATCTATAATACAGTAGGCACTAATTGACCCTATAAAGAAAAGAATAAAATTGAAAGCACAAAATGCTGCCAAATGTATAAATTAAATACAGGGTTGAAAAATAACGATGGCCTCTTTACTCAACTACAGTAATCTTAGATATTACATTACTGTAACAGTAAAAAAAAAGAACTATTAAAAATATGACTTCTGTATGCCTGTGTACTGAAAAACAACAAAATGCATTTACATGGAAAATCATAAGAATTACAAATGCACTATTATGGCCTGTTGTATGGGAACTCATGCAGCTAGAAGAGAAATCACACATTTTAAATTTAACCCCCTGCTACCCAGGTAGCGACCCAGCATAAAGTCAAACTTTCCCCTGAAAGTAATTATGTTTGATCCCATTAATGTTTGATACCATGTAAGCACCGTTACATGGTGCTTAGCAAGTAAAACAAGCTAAGCACCACTTCATCACTGTGTCAAAGAATACAGTTCATCAAAAGCCATGTGAGGTTCCTCACCATTCCCCATGTCACTGCTCTGTGCCTTCCAGACTGTTCTCCTGCCTATGGGGGAGGCACAGCTTGCCCTGCCACTGCTTTTGCAGAGCTGTGCCCATATCAGGGGAGGTGACTGATACAGGCTGGTGGCACCACATGGCTTGGCACACTCTAGAGGAAAAAACAGAGTGCAGAAATGCACTGTTTTGTCACTGAGAGAAGGAATTTTCTTGATCAGATAACTTTAATGGTCTCTTTTGACAACATAATGTAGTTGTTATCACTTTGCCAGTAATGCTCATTTATGGTTTAACACAACACAAAGCTAGCTGCTGAACACCGGGCACAGTGAACAGCATGGTACCTATGCCAGCACTGAGAAAAGCCAGGCTCCTGGTTGTACGTACCATGAAATTAATACAGATGGATGGCCTCTACTCACCTTGTAGTGTCTCTGCTCTATCTCCTCTTGCATGTCTTAATTGTTATAATTGTTCTGATATATATCTCTATATATTCTGGTATATGTCATAAATGATGCCATTAAGTCAACAGGAGGAAAGCTATGAAGTGTCATACCAAACAATCTGTTAACCACACAATTCTGGTTTGGATGAGAAAAATTTTATCTAAGTCACTATCAGCTAAATCTATTTGACACCATAATTCAAACAGTGTGGAGGGTTCATGAGTGAAATTTCCACGCTGTTTCTCCTCTAGGCTATAGAAACAGGCTATAATGCTCTTAATCCTTTCATTTTTACATAAAGCATAGAACATCTGAAAGTCTATAGGCAAATCAGGATACAACTCATGCAGATGTCTGTAGCAAAATTAGTAATGAACTTTATAATGAAGACATTAGTGTAATATTTGATCTTGTAAAAAAATTAATTACCGTCTCAGACATTTTAACTTCCTATTGCTATCATTTTGAATGTAAGAAAAAGCATCTCAAAACTGTGTTTGCTTTAAATATCCTATTTTCATTTACAGTTCTGGTGATATCATTGGAAATAACTTTCTTCGTTTGTGGTCTGCTGTTTGCCCTCGTTGTGGAAGAATGGGTTTGGGATTATGCCGTAACAGTTACTATTATTCATATCATCATAACTTCAGCTGGTAAGTAGGTTGACTGCTAAATATATACCTAGTATCACAAATTGAAGAACCAGTCAACTATGATTCATTTACTGTATTACTGGACTAACCTAATTTTTCCTTAACACTAAATAAATATGTATCTCTAATTTCCATCCATTTGACTCATGCATGAATTTAAATCCTGCCATTTAAAACTCAATTCTGGTTTTGCTGCAGAATTTTAAAACACTAGTTTCTTATAAGAAATTCAGAGTTTTAGTTCATAATCTAGCAGTAGCAGTTCATATCAAATACATCCAGCCTAGATAGAATTTCAGCTTCTGGGAGGTGTGTTTTTCTCTAACCCAAGAAACTAATAGCTGTCCATGTCCTGACACTTTAAGAACTACTCATTAACACTTCAGCTCTAGTTCAGAGTAAAAACGAGGCTTGCTGCAGCAAAGCCAATTCAAAGTTTTTAAGTTAGATCATTTGAACTAAATCTGATTGAGGAAAATTAAGCATTTTACCATTGAAGCATCTTTTTTTGCCTCTTTCCCTCAAAGGAAAGAAAAGGAAAAGAATTGGCTGCTGTAAATGAGACTCAACACTTTTTGCCAGCACCTGGTAACCTGCTCCCTCTTCTCATGCTGTTTATCAGAATGCTGCTATAGCTGATTAGGAAATATATTTTAACACCATCCTTGCCAGAGCTCATTTAGGGATCCTTTTCTCCTGTAACAATGAGCTCAGTGTATTTACTGTAGAATTTAGAAATAGAAAAAAATATTAGTGGCAAATTAGGACTCTCTCCCTACTATCTAATAATTAATCTTCCATTTTTCAATGCTTTATCAATTTGTCTTTTAGCATTTTGCATGATGGAGATTCCCCAGTTAAGCTGGAGACCAACAGAGGCTTCATCTAAAAAATTAAGCATAATTTCTCATCTACTGATTTTTTTTTCCTGGATTTTAAACTACTCTTACTCCTTATGAATAACTTTAGCATTTCAATTAAGAAATTACAAAAAAATACAACAAAAGCCACTTTGTATATAACTTATGCAGGAAGGTATCTTCCAGCATTATATTAGATAATGCATCTTGATGTCCAAACAACCCCAGGTTTGTTATTGTCTCTTTCAGATTGCCAACCAGATCGCTGCTGGCCAGCTGAGCTGCCAGCCTACTTTACTAGCTCTACAGTCCTGTCAGCTTTTTTTTTGGGGGGGGAGGGGAGGGCCACAATACTGGGTCATGCAGTTGATTATACAGTGGGAATGTGGGTCAGTTTGTGTGAGGCAAGGGCAGTGCCTAACACAGGAGAGAGCATACCGTGAAATAGTGCTAACTTGTGGTGTGCAGCCCCCGCCTGTCTGTCATGCACTGCATCACCCATTAAACTGAAAATGCCAGGCACCTTAATATATTTGGATTGCAGCAATATGTAGGTACTCTACCAGAGGATCGATGTCTCTGTTGTGCTAAATTGTGTACAAGTAAGTAATAAAAAAGGCGTTTCTTCCACAGAGTCGAAGAGGTCTGTTTAGCACACACTTACTAGATTTAAGAGTTGACTTCCAGTGGGATTGCTCACCAGGCTAAGCTTAATGGTATGCCCGACTGAGTATCTGAATGATCAGGACATCAGGACCTAAATATGCATTTGCAATTTCAATAAATGTGAAGCATATAATTTACAAAACATAACTTAGCAGACCTTTGAAAACTTAATGTAATACTTGCATGCTCCCATCCTTATTGTTTAACAATTTACATTTCTCCTTTTCTTCTCCTTGCAGTTATGTCTGAATTCCCCCTGATGTTACACTGGTGGCTGGCATTAGGTATAATGACATTCTTCAAAGTTTAAATTGATAGACTCTGTCTAGAAAACTAGTATTTACATTATGAATTATTTCTATTAAATGTCTGTTGTCTCACTAATTTGAGAATTAATATATGATATAGCATATATCTAATTTAAAGAATAGATTTTCATTTACACCTCTTTTAATGACACAGGGAAGTAACGATGGGCTAATGTTTGCCTTGCCTAAAAAAATATTCTGTTTTAAGACCAGAATGTACTCAGTTTATGTTAATCTAGCTAATGAACAGCAGATACACTCACATTCTTGAAATAAATCATGATTAAGCCCTGACTAATCAAACTATCTCACTTTATTCAGGTGTTGGAAAGGCAGTTGTCCAAACAAATCTTCTTTGGTACCCCTTTTAATCAACAGAAAGAAACAGGCACCTTCAGAGGCAACTTTTAAAAATACTATGCATAGGTACTTATGACAACTAAGATAAATCCCAGTCATCACATTTCCTTACTGTGAATAGCAAACCTGTATTTCTGAACATTTAATTTTCTGCAAAATTAAAAGCATAGCTTTGTACTAGAATATATTATCTTGAAAAATAGTTAAGGGAAAAAGGCTATCTTCTGGTCTTTCTTATATGATGGATAACAAGCATCGACATCTGCAGTAAATTCCTAAATGATGGGGACAGGCAAATAAATTCCCTGTCCTAAAACTGGTTTTGCATCAGCAGCTGCTGGGGCTGATACCTTTGTAGGTGCTTAAAGTCTTGGGCAAAATGTTTAACTAGACAGGCCATTTTTAAAAAACTGAAGATAAAGAGGATGCCTTTTTAAGGTTTTATCATAACATCTGTATTCTGCTATAAAAATTAATGTAAACCAGTCATATATTTTCTTTCAGGATCTGGAGTAATTTCAATGATTTGTGGAGGACAGATCTTGGCATACTGCTTGTTCAAAGACAACTTCATTTACCCGATTCTAGATGATTTTTGAAAAGGAAAATTAGAACTTGTCTTTATATTTACATGAATTCTATCGTCTCATTAACAACATAATTAAAATTAAGTTAGCAACTCTCTAATTGTAAGGCTAATATTTAGCTTACCAGAGCTCTTGTATCTTACATTTGTTTACGTCAATGTCATCACTCTTAGCTGTTGTACGTAATCGCTTTTAGCTTTTGTATGTGCATTTTCCATTAAACAAATAATTAGATATGCTGTCTCTTTTTTAAAATACAATAAACCATAAGGAGGATAGGAGCAATGAGACAACGTTCTTGCAAAATCCTACAAGGAAAAGGGAAAAACAGATTTGAATTGAATGTTTTTAGGGTGCTTGTTATCTATTGTATTTTATGCAATGTTGACTCTAGTTTAGGCTGGAGTCTGACCTCTTACAAGCACTGCAAAACTTTAAAGTCCCCTTATCTCGCATAAATCACTGGAGGGTTAAAGTAGTCTTTACTTGCAAACCCCTGGCCAAGAAGAATCTGTGAAAAGCACAGAGCTCCACATCTCTTCCCATCTTAAAGCTTTCACCTAGAACTGGCCAAGACAAGAGCACGCACAGGAGATGTACAATCTGCAATGTTTGGTTGATGCCCTTGCTTCCAGCGAGGCTACAGACAAATGTTTTCTACAACAGCTTCAGGCTATTTTCTTGCTAATGATCTATTTATGGCCTGGCTATGCTGGAATGAAGAAAATGAGGAAAGGCAAATGCTACTGACAGCCGCTTTTTTTACATGCTCCTCTTTCACTCATCCAGCTGCAAGTGGCCAATGCCGAACTGTATTTATGGGTAATGGAATTAAAAACAACAAAAAAACCACAGTAGTGGCTTCAAGTAATTCTTCATCTCTTTAAACATAATAAAGTTGTAACAGGAAAATTGCTAGAAGGCAACTTCATCTTAAATACGATACCAGTGATTGGATTTCGACTGCAGTTTGTTCAGGAGAGTAAGACTGGATTTCTGTTTGCACAGGAGTGCTAAATGTGCATTTGCCTTAATCTTACTCAACAGATAATGCTTCTGAAGAGTCTGTCTCCTGCTGATCTAATCAAACATCTTAAAATTTATTGCAAGCTTTACAATTTTCAATGAAGGTTCAATACTGAAAGTACATATTCAGTAAGAAGCAGGTTTCAGAAGACTCCCAAAAGAATGAGTTTGTATGTCATGAATGATAGATATGTAAGTCATTTTAGAGACAAACCAGATATATAAATATATAGCATTAAATAGAGGTAGGCTTTACATACTGAAATCAGCAGAGATAATTCTGGAGAGTGAATTAACTGACCTGCACTGATCACTGGTATGAATCATGGACTGTTCTTAGTTTGATGGATTTGTATCTCCAGAAACATTAGTGTGCAGATAACCAACTGGTATTATGTGTTTGAAAAATGTTTGCACATTTCTTCTAGATTTGTTTCAGTTCAGAACTGTAAAAATGGATGGAAAGGAAGTACTCATTCTCACACCATTTATGTGTGTAGGTAGTGTGCCATGTGGCAGAACATGAGTGGATTAGATATAAACTTAATCCATGGATGGAATAAGTTTATATTTTTAACCTGATGGGATTTTCCTCAATGCATGTCAGCCCAGCTGGAGCTTGTTGTAGGTCTGTTGCCCAGTCTTGACGTTTTTAACTTTTGTTTTCTGTTTAAAACTTAAATCACCTTCATCTTCACTTAAGATACCTTCAGACTAATATGAAGAGTGCTTTAGTCCCAGGATTCCTCCAAAGCATATACAACCAGGCCAGTGCTAGAAAACAATCCTTGATAGAGCAAGAAATCTACCAAGGACTAAAAGCCTCACTCCAACTATTAAAGAGTCATTATCTCTGGGTATTACTTTCAGATATGGAATTGTGAGACAATTTCAGCATTATTTATTTCATCTTTTCAATCACTTTTATGTTGAGCATCAGTAATAAATACTACACAAAACATTTAGTGTAGAAAAAGCTCATGGTACACAGATAAATATTCATCATGTAAGCAATATAAGCTGTATCTGTGTAGGCATTACTTGGTTAGAAGCCTTCGGAGATAATATCTAATAGTGTGTGATTTCTATTGAATACACCAAAACAGTACGTTTGAATACGACAAACCTGGCTGTTTCTGGAACACAATTTGCATGTGACTAATCGATAACAGTCAAGACAAAGGTGGGAGAGAAGAGCTGCTGAAGAAAAAGAAGGGCATTGTATGTTTCACAACAGACCTGCTGAAGACTAATAGAAAAGACCACTAGAGAAATCAGAAGGGAAACAGAGAAAACAGCATCAGGGACATGTTTGGAAAAAAAAAAGAAAAAGGAAAAATGCACAATGAAATCAAGAAATGGACAAGATCAATGAAAGAAATAAAAATCTGCAGACTGAACTTGCAGCTCCTGGAGTCTCACAACATGAGACTTCTATGCCACTTGTATACCACAATCTGGTTTTCTGCTGATGTATACATGACTCTTGGAAAGGTGTCTCTACATCCATAGTTCCAACCATAATCTGAGATGTTATGCCTGCAGCTTCTGCCCCAGGAGTTGCAGAATTCTCTGCTCCCTGAGTCAGACAGACACAGGAATATTATTTTAGTTATTGTGTGCTAGATGTTAAGATATTTAACCCCTTGTGATACAGTCTAGTAGTCATGAGTTTGCACAGGTATCAGTGGGAGCGTAGACAGTCTGGAACACATTACAAGCAGATGAAAGCTTTATCTACTTCCAGGCAGTTTGCAGAGAAAGCATCTAGAAGTTGCAAATATTAAGATACAAAAATCAATGGAACAGTACACAAACAGCACACCTTAATAATACCGTATTCAGAGTAATTTTAAGATTTTTTCAGAGGCAAGAAACTCCTTTTCATCATATCCAACCACCTACTGAGACAGATTACAGTTCTCAGTTCAGCCCTCTCTCTAAAATAATCTGCATTAATTCTTGTTCCAAATGAAATGTCTTACTTGTAACAAAATGCAAGTGAAATGTGGGTTTTTTTGAGACTCTAAGCATATTCTAGGCTAATAGCACTGCCTTCAGTGTAATATCAAAGAGTAAGCCAATTAAAATAGTTGCTCTGGGACCAGAAAACTCTCTCAAGTGTGTAAAACCAGCCAACTATCAAACTATGGAGTACAGACAATGTAATGATTTTTAGTTGGCATTTTTTGTAAAAATATGGGTTTAAATACTTCTAATTTCCTAGTGAAGTCAAAAGCTGGTTACTCAACTAAGCCTGTCATTTTTTCCACATCTGTAAATTACTTGATTGACATTTGCATCCTTTTTGTACTTCAATTTCAAAAAGAAAGCAAACAAAAACCCTACCGTACTCATTATTTCTGTATTCCTAAAAGTACTGATAATTACAGAAAGCACAGTATGAATACTAGATCACCAGCAATGAGTAGATGGGTCACTGACTGCAGTCTCCTACTGCAGATATTCATGCACAAGATTCCTGTGGCCAGCAGGCTCAGTGGCCAACAGTAGAAATACCCATCATGACCAAGTGAGCTTTCTTGAACCAAGAAAACATGTGCAAGCCTTACACATTCATCATTCCATCATCTGGTGTGTATATTGTCATACCGTAAAGCTGTATCATTGTTAATCTCCACAGGTATTTAAATCTTTATTTAAATATTTTGTATCTTCCAAACATGACTTACTTAGAATATTTATTTCTTCACTTAAGATTCTGTGTAATGATCCATCTGCTCTGTAATGGCTAATACCCTAATCTCTCCTTTTTGTAAGCTAATCACAGCCCCAGACAGCATGCACTCTCTCATCAGACGTCAGAGAGGATAAAGGTCTTAGGAATGGTTATAAAATTTGATGGTGTAATTAATACCTTTATTACGGGCTTTAAACCTCTTAGTGTGAGGCTATGATTTTAAGATGCAGACTAGTGTCCCAACCGCTCCTCTGCTCAGGAAGAATGATACCCATCCCCTTCAGAGTCCCTCTTCAGATGCACTAGGATAATTATGCTTATGTTGTAGGGCAGGAACAGTCTGTGATGGACTTACAGCCCACTCCATCCATTCTCCAGCGCAGGGGACCAAACACCTTGCAGTCTCTCCCAGTTCATAGACTCAGGTTTCCTCTGCCAACAGGGGTGAAAGAAGAGAAAGATGTGCTTGGATGTCATCCTGACATGTAGTTGTAGCATGGCGTTGGCCTGGGCTGGGGATTTGCAAAGCAACAATAGGACACCAAGCATGGACAACCAAAATTTGAGGGAAGGCCTTGGCCCCAGTCTTTTAAGGTTGCCTACCCCTAGAAAACAGCTGCAATCAAATATAAGGATGATGGCTCAAACTAGAGCCTGTAAGAAAATACGCTTTCAGTACCTTGCTGTCATTGTCCTAAATCAAAGATAATCACAGCCTGGTCATTACTGTTCCACATTTTCCAATGAAAATAAATCCTCATATAAGATTATTTGTTCTGGATTTGCAAAGTGAGTTGTAAACAAAAGGTCCAATCTGCTTCCAACAGCAAAGATCCTGTTATCTCTACTGGAACAATACTCAAATCAAAGAACCACTTGTTTGTACACAGACCCTCTCTCAGAGGAAACTTGTCACCAGATTTTCAGCATCAAAAGAAGTGTTTAAATAAAACACAGGTGATGACAAAATGCTCAAATACATTAAGAATTACCAATTCCTTAGCAGTCTTCAGAACCTTTGCTCTGAAGTTACATCTACAACAGTTGCTGCCAAAATACACTGAAAACTACTTTGATTAACTTCATAAACCTTGATGAAGGTCCACACAAACATGTACCATTAAAAATGACAAAAAAGATCACTGTGATATTTCATATGGTATTAACTGAAAAAAAATTTGTAGATATTAGCCAAATTACATGAGTAAATTCAACAGCAATTCATATTTACATTAATTTGGATTTAGTATTTAAAATTAATCTGAATTCTAAGGAATTGTTTCTACACTACTTCACTGGAAAAAAGCAGTGAATCCTATGAAAGCAGGAAGTATTCCTTAGTACACGTCCAGGAGAGAGAAGGGCAGGCACTGAGTGTCAAAAGTGGAGGGAAGAGGGTGTTTCAAGAATGTAGCTGCTTCAATACTGTTTGTTTCTGTCCTGTGAGATCTCCGCTGTTCAGGTTAGACCCACCAGGGTACCAACAAGAGCTGGCTGCAGACACACTGCATGCATTCGGATCCAAAGCAGTAAACGCTCCAGATAAAATTGATCAGTCAGTTATTGGGTGAGACATGTTTTCCAGTAGCTTTTTAAGCATGCAACCCTTGTTTTAGAAACAAGTTTTATTTTCTGAACATTTGTCATTGAGACATTTGAAGAAAAATGTAAGTTGTAATTGAAAAGCAGCGACTGTTTTCCATTGTCAGGAAATGAAACATCATCTCTTCAGGTTTTGAGCAAATAAAACTGGTTTTGATGAAAAACAAAGTTGCATTAAACTGAAATTTTCTCACAAAAATCTGCTTAGACCAGAAGGTGTTTTTACCGATTCCCCCCCCCCCCAATGATAATGTTTCATACCTTGTTGTATGTATTTTTAGAATGTGTTATGTATCACTAGGTAACATTTGCAGACTCCTCCAGTTGCCGAGGTAACTACGTTATTTTAATGATCAGCGGAGAGGATCATTATGTAAAACATTATGTTAATTTCAAAAGCAGAAAATTGATGTCTTGCTGTTACCTTGAAGCTGAGCCTTTTTTTCTTTTTTTTTTTCTTTCCCCCTGCAAAGTGCCTTTTTCCATGAAAATTAACAGTATGGATAAGTGCTTGAGTATCCTTTTCATACTGATTTCAGGTTGTCTTTGAAGGCAAATAAGACAGAAATGACACCTGACAACCAACTAATAGCAGATGAACAAATTTCAAACCACCATAGTTTGCACAGAAATAGTATAGGAAAAACTGTTCCATATATTCTTAAATAATTAATATACATGGAAATTTTGTGGGATTTTAAAAGTGGCACATATTTGATGTAATTCCATTTCAATATATATTGAAATATATTATTGCTTAGTTAAGGAAAGCAAATTATAAAGCACATGTAAGTGTTGCTTATGATTAAGTATGTGCAAGTACTGTCCATGATACAGACTAACTGATGAGGAGATTAAACTTTTGCTGCTCTTATTATATTGTATAGCTACTAGATTACTAGGTTATAGCAGCAGTACAAATGCTGTGCATTTATGATTTTACTGCAATCATGAATGATCTTTCTGAGGCTGCAGTGAGAACCCTGCTTATGTTACTAGTTCCATGGTGTGTTTCTATTCTCAAACCTGCTTTCTCCATAAAAAAGAAAAAAATCTGCACATTTCAAAATTATTAAAACTAAGTCTCATATAAATTTGAGGGCTCATAATGACAATTGCTGCTATGGTGCACCAGCCTCACAAATGCAAACTGTCTCAGGCAGCCAAAGGCAACTCAGCTTTATCCCCAGAATCTTCTTTTGCCTCTTTTCTGGAGTTCTGCCTGCAGATTGTGTTAAATTATGAACATTTCATTCTCTAGGTGGAACTAGTTGCTTTTATGTGTTAGAACATGATATGCTCAAGACATCTGAGAGCTCCTATATTCTCCTGACACTTAATCGTAATCACCTGATCTATTTTAGAGCCAGTGAACTCTTCTGACAATACTCAAAGTGCATTTTGATGGAGACTATATTTATATGGACTGTACCTCTTCATGGAGCTTATTTGAATCCTTTCCCAAAGATTTCCTCTGCAGGCAAAGCTCTGACTTCAAAAGGCGGTAGCTCTTTCTCAAATTCTTTACCCATAATTACACCTATTACACTGGTCTTCTTCTATTTCAACCTAACTACCCCGACACGCTTTTCTGACATGCTGAGGTTTGCCAATTTGTATACACCCTAATGAGGATCACAAGCCAAAAATGTAAGGATATGAAAAAACAGAGTTTTATTAAATCAACTAGATACTGTGAAAAGAACATACAATTATACAGCTGGGAATAAGCCATTTATTAACTAATAGGATTAGGTATTAATTTCCCCCTTCCAACAGTTTATGCTTCACTTGTCTACTATGTGCAACCAAATAC
The DNA here is from genome assembly GCF_000696875.1 of Nestor notabilis. Taxonomy (NCBI): domain Eukaryota; kingdom Metazoa; phylum Chordata; class Aves; order Psittaciformes; family Psittacidae; genus Nestor; species Nestor notabilis. Next base: position 2,264 of record NW_009928063.1, on the reverse strand, counting down.
TTTAGCCTGAAAAGCTTTGCTTTCATCCTTAGCATGGTGAAAACAGTGGGCTAAATTTTCAGTCCTTGGAATGATTTAAAACTCTTTGATGGGTATCTTTCTGCTAGAAAATGCTGATTACACAAGATCTAAAAGTTTCAAGGAAAAATACTCTTTTTGTAGACATCTGTTGACAGAATATAATCAAAATACGTATGTTAACCTGTTGACTACTGAAATACACCAGAAGATGATGTAAAAAAATTTAGTCGAACAACAGAATAAAGCAAAGCAATACTGAAACAGAACTGGAGTGTATGTTTTAGTTCAAACACTTCAATAGGTTCTTTTAGAAATTGTAAACCACTTTTCAGAAATGTTTTTGTTTCATGGAAAGTTTAAATTCTTACAAGGGAAAAAAAGAAAAAATTTCTGAATATATCAGATCAATTTTTAGTCTAGTAAGATGATTCATATGGTTTGGGGAACAAGCATTTGAATTATAAGTATTGTTAGATCACAACTACATCAGTTTTTAAATCTTTTTGCAAACAAATTTGTTGTATGAATAAATACAAGCACAGCATTAGCAAGTAAAGATTAGTTAAGGAATGCTAGTAAGAAATAACGACTTTTAGGAAGAACTATAGAAAGGGCTATCATTAAACACAAAAAAGAAGCCAGCTGTGTTAAAACTGCTAGAGGTGAAAGAGTCTGCCTCTGCTCCGTTGATGGAGCTGAGCTGTAAATGGTGGAGAGAGCAGCGCAGAGTGTTAAAAACAAGTTAGGAAGTGAAGGGCACCTACTTTGGAGCTCTGACAGAAATACATGAAGTGTAGAAATAATTTATGGAGCGTAAAATAATGAAGGTAATGAAAACAAGTTTGAGGATATGGGATATAAACCTATATGTAAAATGGGACAAAAACATTCAAATTGTAGTATTTATCTACTACCAAAAAAAAAAAAAAAAAATCCAAAACACCAAAACCCAAACTATTAAGTATCTACATCATTTCTGTACTTTTACAGAACCTCTGTATTCTTATTCATCAACAAAAACTAAACACACTTTTCTCACAAGTCTGATACTGTCAAGAACATGCAGACTGCAGGGATTTGAGAGTATGGCAAACCACTCACTGAGTTGACATTCTTCTTGTCTATGGGGTTTTCCAAACAGTTCTTCCTACAAAAACTGAAATACAATTTACATTAGCCAGCTCGCTTCAAGAGGGTACAGTGACTGAATAGTAACCTGCAGGTACTTCTAATTTATATCAAATGTTTAATTTGTATCTTTGTGGCACTGCTTATTTCTAAGCTTTCCACAGTCCCCAAATACTTCCTGGTGAACCGGAAACATTTTATGTACTGTGAATTCCCTTTGTTTCTAAGTTTCAGGAATTAGAATGTTATCAACACAATTAAATGGCTCATTAGAGTAAGTCATCAAATCAAACATTCTGAGCCAGAAAATATGGGATATATTTTTGTCTGCAACCTTTCCTCATACAAGTTAGCGTGTGCATTATGATCATCTCTGAATTACAGAGAGTATGTACTACTTTTTCAAGATACTTTTTCCTGGGTTCAGTGCCCAGGATGGATACAGGAGGGGACAAAAAGGCTGAAGGGACAAAAAGGCTGAAGGGACATCCTCAATTTGGAGTGTACCAGAAACTACTTAATAATCATATACTTGAAACCTAGAGTTATTGTTCTGATAATCTGCTCTTTGATCATCTAAACTGATCTTCCACAGGAACGAAGACCACAGAATTGTCTCCAGAACTCCAAACTGATACAGAGGTTATTTATATGTGGTTTACATGAGGAAGTCATCCATTGTAGAGCTAAAATTTCAAGAGATCCAAGATCCAGTAGTGCTTTGTATTTATCGTTTCAGTACCCTTATGATAACACAAAAGGTGTTTCATTGTTCCCAGCCAGAATTTGCCTAGCTTCTGCTTCCGTCCTTCGGCTCTTCTTATACCTTTGGTAGATTAAAGAGCTCTCTGCTGTGACAAATCCTCCTGCGTAAGCGCCTACATGCCATAATCAAAACTCTCCTTCCCGTCCTCTACTGAGCCGAACGGCGTGAAGACGCCCGCTCCGTACGGCGAGGCAGGTTGCGTATACCTGCAGCCATTCCCTTGTTCCTCGTTGAGCAATCCCTCACTGAGGAGTCTTTGAACGAGCTCCCAGCCGTGCCACACACAGGGATGGGCCCGTATTCCTGCTCCCGTGGGCGCTTCCCCCCTGCACTCCCAGCCCTCGCTCTT
>NW_009928062.1:0-26953 GCF_000696875.1 Nestor notabilis | reverse complement strand
ACGGGAGGAGGCCTGCTAAGGCTGGGCGTTAATGAAGAGTTGAGAGAGGTCGCGGCCGCTTCATGCTCATCTGCTCAGGTGCCTTAAACCCCTCGGGCACGGGCTTCAGGCCGGCTCGCTTCCTGGGGTGTCCCTGAGCAGATGAACCTTGTTCGCTTGGATGTGTTGAGTCAGTTACAAAACGTCTGTCATTAGATTGTTGGTAGCTCTTTTGGGGCAGATGTTGGTGTGGCACTTCCCTAGTAATGAGCCTTTCTTGTGGAGCTTCATTTTGTGTGTGCTCAAAACCAACATAATCTGGGTTTGGGATGTTTCTTATGTGTTGTGAGGGAGGTCCAGAGCAGTTCTAAGGCTGGAGGCACTTCAGCAGCTGGCTGAGCTGGGGGCTGAGTGTTCTGAGTGTAGCCTGAAAAGCTGTTCTGCAGCTGGGGGGGGATGTATGTTTTCAATAAACCAGCCTTGCCAGAAGTATCTCAGATACTGTATAATATTAGCAAAAACTTGTGTTACAGACTATAAGCAAATCATGTAATGGCTAGGCCATTTGAGATTCCAACTTGTCAACAAAAAAATCCCACAATCATAATGACTTAAATTTACTGAACTGCTCGTGTACTCTGCTTCTACAAATTTGGGCTCCGCTAAAACCATTTCTTGTGTCTCCCACTTCCCCATTGCCATGGTGCTCAGTCCTCTTCAGTGCTAACTGCTTTTTGTAGCTCCTGAGCAGAGGTGACTATTTTTACTTTTTCTGTGTCATGGTTTAAGCCCAGCTGGTAACTCAGAACCACGCAGCTGCTCGCTTACTCCCCCGGGCGGGATGGGGAGGAGTACTGAATGAATGTAAACCCCATGGCTTGAGATAAGAACAGCCCAATAGCTAAAGTATAACACAAAAGTACTACTACTAATGATGATGATAAGGGAACTAACAATGGGAAAGAATATGAAACTAAAAAGGGAAGGCACAAAAAAACCAATAAGCAAGTAATGCACAATATAACTGCTCACCACCCACCAACCGATACCCAGCCTGACCTGAGCAATGATCTGGGCCTTCTGGGTGACTCCCACCAGTTTATATGCTGGGCATGATGAGCTATGGTGTGGAATGCTCCTTTGGGTCATGTGTCCTGTCTCTGCGTTCTCTGCTTCTTGTGCTCCTTCTCACTGGCAGAGCATGAGACTGAAAAGTCCTTGGTCAGGGTAAACACTACTGAGCTATAACTAAAACATCAGTGTGTTATCAGCACTGTTCCCAGACTAAAGCCAAAACACAGTACTGTGGCAGCTACTGGGAAGGAGAAGAATAACTTACAGCTGGAACCAGGACATTCTGAAATCTGGTTACCTACACCCTGTCCTGATTTAAAAATGGGCTCTCCAGGAGTCTCTCTGCAGGCAGCCAGTCCAACCTGCCTGCTGGCAGGCTGAGAAGTAGGGAGGTAGCTGTGCCTCTTGGAGCACAGCACTGCTCCCACTGGAGTGGCACACAGCCTCACAGGGTGGTGAAAGCCATGAGATTGCTTGGTTTCTTTATACCTGTGCAGTACCAGAAACAGTATGTGTATTCTGAGAAGCATAGAATCCAACTGCAAGCTGCGCGTTGTCATTCTAATGACAATAAATACCTTTGTGAATTAGAGGGTTTTTTCCTGACAGTTTCTGACTAATGGAAAAATATTTAAGAATTACCATATCAGAGCAGACCAAAGACCTCTCTAACCCAGTGCCCTTTCCGAGATAGGGGCCAAAAGCAGGTACCCAGATAAGAATAGTTCAGACATACAGTGATACTGCTGTAGGGTACTTTTCTATCCTCTACCACTTGTGGCTTAGGCTCTTCCCGATATAGAGGCAATGTTTTTTCAGTGCCCTTCCAAACTGATTGATATCTGTACCATAAAACTATTCTGCCTGCCCTTGGACTTCAGTAAATGTCCTATATCCACAGCTCTGGTGGCAGAGAGTTTAGCTGTGCACCTTGTAATTAAAAAAAATCCCAACAAACAAATGGAGCAAAAAACTCAATAATGTTGTTTTGAACCTACCATTAGCTTCCCTATTTGGCACTCATGTTCCAGTGATGAGAGAGTGAGCAGTCAGTCCTGTTTCCTCTCATAATGCTACTTGGGATTTTATATTTTGTCTGAGAGTCATACTCTTCTTTGCTATTCCTTGTTTAAGGGCTTTTCTGTACAGTTGATTATTCTTATTGTTGTTACATATCTGCATATTTCTGTCAAATTAGTGTAATATTTGCTTGCACTAACCTGTGTTATGTGGGTCTGCTTTAAGTACTGTAAACAATGTTTTCTGTGTTCCACTTGTGTAAATGGTCGTTATTTGCAATTTGCAGGTCCAAAAACGTACAGTTTTAGTTCAACAACAGATTCCAGTGCTGCTGCCAGTCTAGATAAATCTGTTCTTAAGGTAAATATCTTCTTTGGGTAAATCAACTTTGGTTTTCACAGTACACATACAGCTGAGTAGATGTGTCTTCAGTTGTTTTTCAGTATTACGTTATGCAGATAAACTGCATTCATGTATTAGACATTGACTTGCGATTCATATGTTTGGGATGTTGGGTGTGCTTTAGGAAGCAGGGTAGATTAAGGGCAGGAGAACCTCTATATTAAGTAATGAATGATATATTGCATGCAGGACTATTAGGAGTTATGTCTGGGCTTTTACTGTGTGTACAGATTCTTATTCCTGCCAGAGGAAGAATACAGATTTTATACTACAACCTCAGTAGCGAACAAAGGTTGGTTCATGTTTTAGAAGTGTCAAAAACAATAGAATTATTATTTTACTAAAATTATTTTTAAAGCCAGATAAAAAAAGGAGTGCCACAGATGTATCTTGATGATCAAGTTATTTTATACCGGTTTTATAAGCAGAGGAGAAAGGCCTTTTTGTTTCCACTAGATTTCTTTATTTCCTTACAGTATTTCCCTTGACATACTAAGTTTCCTTGAAGATGTAAATAGGTCTTCTCTGTAAAAAGGAATTAATTCTTTTATTTCAAGTATAAGCGTATAGCTTGCAAAAGTAAAAAGAAGAAAAAGTGCCCCTTGCCTAAGAAATATTTACTGCACTTACAGAAAGCTGTAAAAGTTGGAATTTGAATTGCAGAGAGAATTCTTCATTCTTATTTCCTTAGCCATGAAAAGCACTGATTATGTGATAAAAATCTGTAATGTTTTGCTTTGTGTCAACTATTTTTCTCTGTGCAGGTAATGATAAATGGTAATTTGGAGAAAAGGATTATTAATTTAATCAATGATCATAAAAAACAAAATGATGACAAAGGAATGATTTCCAGAAGACTTACTGCTAAGAAACTACAGGTAGAGTTTAAAGTGGTGTTCTCCGACCATTACTGATTTAGAAGAAACTGTTTCTTTTTCATCATTTGTGTCATGTGCCATACTACACTTCTGCATGCGGCACAAGCCAGCATAGCGTGCTTTCCAGTAGTTACAATAATGATCAGTTAGAGGAATCGACAAGTATGCTTATTAGGAAGATATGTCTTTATGCATTCGGTGACTAAAATCTGAATCTTAGACATGGAAGAGCTTAGTATGAGTGTTTTAGGTTTCTTATGGCATTCTGTTCAATATAGCTGGAAAACGGTTGGTTTATCTTTCTAACTAGAAAATACATTCTGTACATAGGCTGGAATGTAGACTTATGCATACATATTTCCAATAAAAATACTATAAGCTCTGTATGCAAACCAGGATTTTCAGCTTGGTGTTCTGATACATTAACTTAAAGTGTTTACCTCAGTTTAATGCCAGTTATCTGATATGTAGAAAATAGGAGTTTACAAGCCTGTATTAGATTGCTAGATTAAATCTTAGTATTTTCTGATCCTAGGATGTATATACGGCTTTACAAAGATTCTCTTTTAAGACTGAGCACATTGAAGAAGCAATGAAAAATACACTTTTATATGGTGGTGATCTTCATTCTGCACTTGACTGGCTTTGTTTAAACCTTCCTGATGGTGAGTATGGTGACAGGGAGTTGACTAGGTTTTTTAGCAGAAGAGTAACAGGACCTGCCCTGGCATAGGAATGCTTTATATTAGTAACTAAATATATTGTTTCACTAAGACATGTAGTCATCACAGTGTTCCTTTCCTAGGTGTGCTGCTGACTGGTTCTGGGATTATTTTTTTTATTTTAGTGTATGGAGTTTAGTAGACCTCTTCTTGCTAATCTTAGAATTGTATGGAAGTCCAACAAGTAAATGCTGCTTTATCTAAAGCTAAAGCCTGATTATATTTCAGGCATGCTGGCTTCGTTTTTCTAGTTGGGTTCCAAAACAGTTTATAAAGTTTTCAGGAATTATTATTAACATACTCTGTGACATGAGTTTTTTTGTTTTGAAGATGCCTTGCCTGAAGGTTTTAGCCAGCAGTTTGAAGAACAACAACAGAAACCTAGAGCAAAATTTTGTTCTCCTGTGTCACAACATGAACCTCCACCTCGCTTAGTACATACCAAAAAGAAAGAAAATGATCCTGAAACTAAGGTAATCTGAGAAATTAACATATTTATGGGGAGGAAGAGAGGATTAAGTTTTCTAAAATACAGAATTTGCATTAACTGTCTACACTGATATTAAAAACTTCTTAAAAATAGGGTATGCTTAGTAATTGTCACTCACATTATTTTAACTTTAGTGAAATAGTCATTTGAAGGTAATGTTTTCATGTGAATTCTAGAAGGCTCTTCATTTTTGTCATCAATTATACCTTGGTTTTGTCCTGGAATGGGTTCATTCTGTTTTTTTACAGATGACCCTCTTTACACACTTCTGTTAAGTTTGCCTGTGTACTTGCAGTGGTTTGATTTCTGTGGTTATTGAATTGTAAACCTAGAAATTGAAAATATTGCAGAATTTTTTTTTCTTACATTCAATTATGATCATTCATTCTATCGAAGTATATTGTGAGATGTTCATTCTCGTTGGAGAAGTTTGCTATAAGTTATTTGTGTCATAAACTTAGTTTATGTATGAAATCTTAAGCAATAGTTCCTAAATACCGCTGAAGAAAAGCATTGGTGATTTTACTTGCTGCTCTTCCTAGGAGGCAAATGTGGGGAAAGCAAAAGAAATGAGTATGAAGGAATGGATTTTGCAATATGCCGAGCAACAGAGTGATGAAGAGAACAATGAGTCTGTGAAAGAGATGGATGACACGAAGTTTGACCCAGTAAGAAAATACTTCTTGGAAGTCTTTAAAAACTTGATATATCTGGTATATCTGCAAATAGTGGATCTATTTGTTAAAACTGGGGGATTTAATACTTCTTGATTGTTATCTGTTTTTGTGTTTATGAGCTACTGAAGGGAAAAATGTTGAAACCTCTACTTTCCTGTTGTTTCTCCTTTCCTGCTTTGGTTCGCAATTTTGTGTAGGCTTTTTGTGTGAGTTGGGTTGTTTTTGGTTTTTGTTTGTTTGTGGTTTTTTTTCTTTGGTTTTAGTTTGGTTTGGGGTTTTTTTTGGGTTTTTTTAGTTGTGTTTGGGGTTTTTTTTGGTTGATTTGTTTTTGTTTGGATTTGTTTTGTACTGGGTTCAAAAATACTGAATGCATTGTGCTGGAAAGGAAAAATTCTTGAAACCTATCTTCGTGTCATTAGGAAACTGATTGTCAAATTCTGAGAGGTTTTGACTGTTAGTTCCATAAAAACTAATAGTTCCTCCTTTTGTAAGCTTGGTATAAAGGACAAAACCTCCACTTTTTTGTTATGAAGTTGATTAGAAGTGACAAGCATACAATATTCAACTTAATAATTCTGCTTGAAATAGAATGAAAGGTATGTACATCTGGCTGCCAAGCTTTCAGAAGCAAAAGAGCAAGCAAGCATCTCCAAGCAAGATAAAGACAAGCAAGGCCAGAAGGTAGCACAAGAGAAAATAAGAAGAATTCAGCAAGGTAGAGCTATGCAAATTACCTGTGTTTTACTTTGTGACCTGTGTATTTGTTAGGCCAGTAAATTTCTGAGTCAGATGGAATTGATTTAATTATCTTTTGTGCCACTCTGTGAATTGCAGGCTTTCCCGAACCTGTCCTTTCCGTGTGGGTCAAATTCTAAGAAGTCAGTAACATTTCAGTGTTTCTGGGTTTGGGTACTCTGTATGAATTGATATCATTGTATATATTTAATTACATAATTGATCTTTTGATTTTAAAGAACAAATGCTAATCAACTGTGGGTTTAAGTTGTATTCTGTCTCTGACAGAAATGGCAATACTTGAGGAACATCCGGTATTTAATCCAGCTATAAAGGTTTCGACCCAACAACAAAATGAAAAGAAAAAAAACCCCTCGCCTCAGCCTCAAGAAACCACTTTGAATTTGAGCTTGCTTGAAAAACCCGATGGCGCTGCAAAGGAAGATAAAGGTGTGTTGGTAATCGTTCAGTACAAGTTTGAAGTGTACCACAGATTTCCAGTATTAGGTTTTATTTTTCTAGTATGTCTTGCATGGCAGTGCTGCATCACCAAGCTCTGATTGTGGGAAAGGCAGGTGGACTACCTCACTGACCAAGCTGACTTTTAAAGGATCTGTATTTGTTTTATCAGATGATGTAGATAGCTGGTTTTGCCATATTGTCATGTCTAGAAGCATGATTTTTATCTTTTCTAATTGTAGGGCTAGTTACTCTTTCATATTCATTCCCTCATCTTTTTACTCTATTATCATTGCAAACCTTAAACTGTTACATTATTTTCTAATGACCAAACTTTCACTAGAGTTCTTAAATTACTGGGTATCAGAGATGCCAAACAAGGTATTGTAACCAATTTCCTGCTAGATTCTTTTGTGGGACAAGCAGGCATGTCTGTGTTTTAGGCAGGAATGTCTGTGTTTTAGCAGTACCAGTATTTCTGCAAAACATTTGAGAAAATACTGCTCTTCTAGTAAAATATGTTTGAGGGAAAGGTAGAAGACTTTCTTGGCTGTCAGAGGAAAGTAAAATAAATTCTAGGAGATTTAAATGTGTCTTTTTCCTCTTGTAGTGAAAAAGAAAGAACCACTAGATATAAGAAATTTTGATTATAGTGCTCGAAGCTGGACTGGTAAATCTCCAAAACAATTTTTGATTGACTGGTGCAGGAAGAATTTTCCTAAGAGCCCAAATCCTGCTTTTGAAAAGGTTCCAGTTGGAAAATATTGGAAATGTAGGTATGTATTTCTTTCAAACTTTGCATTTGCCTTTTAATTCTTTTAAAAATAAAAGTCTTGTCATGTTGATCGAGATTCATATGAATAGTAGCGTGTTTTAACCAAATCTCGTTTTGTTTTAGTCCACCAGGGAGGTATTTCACTCTGTATAGCTCTGCAAAAGTAATGATTAGACTGGACACTATCACAAAAATAAGGTTCTAGTGAATGATCCCATAAAGAAGGGATTAGTTTTTAGTTCTGTACTGCTGAATGAAAGGTTCTGGAGTAAGACAAACTTGGACAACTAACTTCTGGTATTCTTATTCAAAGTAATATATTAAATCATAGGTTTTAAGCGTATGAATACACTTAAATCCTTAGGGATTGTTTAAGGTGGAAGTTAGATATTTGCCTGAAAGCTACTGTAAGTTTGTAATCAAAGCAGTGCAGTACCAGTAATTCTTAAATTTCTTCCGGAAAATGAGTCTATCGTGGTGGTAGAAAGTATGATCTTACCCTAGTCAAATAAAGTAGACATGGCATTACAAATGACTAATGCTTCTTGAATGAACCAAGTAAAAGAACCTGTGGTCTTGGTCGAGTTAAAAGCTACTAATATAATGTGCCCTTAAAAATACAAGAAATCTGGCTGCTGATCTGACTGGCATATCTGTTAAACAGATGTTTGCATCTCAGTAGATCGTAAACTGTCTCAATCCATACTAAGTAGTTACAAGCCCACAAACAAATATTTAGTTCTTCCAAAGCAGCTTATCTTAATAGTGATCTGCATGTGCATAAATACTTCTGCTCTGAAGAAAGTGGAGACATATGTTAAGAGGGAGGGGGGAAAAAAAAAAAAACAAATTCATTGCGGGAATCTGCTGCTGAAAATTTTCTGCTTCTCAATCAAACTTTACTGGCTTTCTCTGTTTATGAAATATTATGAGTAACAGTAAGTTTATTTCACTCAGTTTTTCTATTAGAATTTCACTGTTGTTTTAAACAAAAACATTAAGATGTGTACGATTTATATAGGTAACAAATTAAGAGAAATGCCTGTCTGAATCTGTCTTTTAAGGGTCAGGATTACCAAATCTTCAGATGATGTCATGGCAATGTGTCCAACAATTGTAACAGAAGACAGCATGCAAGCACAACATCTAGCTGCTACTTTGGCACTCTATCATTTAACCAAAGGACAAGTAAGATTTTCACCAGTATTCCTCTTCTTAGCTGGGAATCTGCCTCTGACTTGTTTGTTACAATATGTGTAATTATGTTCTAAAAACAATTTAATGAAGTGTTTCCCATTAAATTCTTTGTACTGTATGTTAATCTGCTTTTACCTACAATCATGCGTATGTGTCGTGGCATACAGGGAGGAGATTTTTTGGTAGTAAAACTATTCTTTCAGTGTTGTAAAGAATGTAAGCCATCTGAAAATAAAAAGTGTATCGTTCACATTTATATTACTGTTTTCATAGTTTCTGTAGTTAGTATTCTTCAGGTTCTGATACATGCTTTGCTGCTCAAGTTCATTTACTCATAAAACTAGTATATAAAGTAATATATATATCTTTTTTTTGTGCTTTTGCCATCTTAAGTCAGTTCATCAGTTACTGCCTCCCACCTACCGAGATGTCTGGCTAGAATGGAGGGATATTGAAAAGAAAAAGGAAGAAGAAAATAAGATAGAAACCAACAAACCTCGTGATAACTTTATTGCTAGATTATTAAACAAACTCAAACAACAACAGCAACTACAATCTGAAAACCAACCAAAAGTGTCGGAGGGTCCTGAAGATTCCTGGGAAAACTTAGTTTCTGATGAGGACTTCAGCAGTCTCTCCCTTGAGACCACAGACACAGATAATTTGGAACCTTCAAGGATTTTGTTCAAAAAGCTGCAAAGTTCCTCCAGATACCAGAGGCTTCTGAAAGAGAGACAGGAGTTACCTGTGTTTAAGCACAAATACTCGATTGTAGAAACTCTTAAAAAACATCGAGTGGTGGTTGTGGCTGGTGAAACAGGCAGTGGGAAGAGTACCCAGGTGCCTCATTTCTTGTTAGAAGACTTGTTGCTAGATGAGGGATCAAATAAATGTAATATTGTTTGCACACAACCCCGAAGAATCTCAGCAGTGAGTCTGGCAACCAGGGTATGTGAAGAGCTAGGCTGCGAATCAGGACCGGGAGGGAAGGTAAGATGTGTCTGGATTCTTTTTTTCTAGTCTTCATCAAAAACAGGGCACTGGTTGTTGGTATGAAGTGAAAACATTGTTTCTTGCACAACTAAATAATTAGATGTTATTTTCTCTTGAAAAGGACTTCTTGCTATGTCAGGTGTTTCTTTCCAAATTGTCACCTGTGAACCTCTGGGTATCAATATATAATTTCTAAGATCTTTAGAGGGTGATTTAGAGCAAGAGGTGGTCAAGCACTGGGGGAGGTTGCCCAGAGACTGTGGCATCTCTGTCATTAGGGATGGAGGAAACTCCCCTGAAAAAGGCTCTGAGAAATCCAGTCTAGCTTTGAGTGAAGCTCTGCTTTGAGAGTGGCACTTTCCAACATCACTTATTTTCTTATTTGAAGAAAAAAAACAAGGTTCTGTGTATTTTATGGCAGTCTGTTACTGCAAAAATATTTTTGAGGACTGCTGAGAAACCTGAAAGGAACCCTGGGTTTACTAGCTCTTTGCTACTTTGGAGAAACTTAGTCGTAGATTTCAGTGTATTTTCCCTTCCTTAACAGAGGAAAGTGCGTGTATGAAAAAACAGCATGGTAGTTATTCACTGTACTATTTAACTACCAGCTTGTGCACTATCTGAATCTAACAGTGCTTAAGTTTCACTTAATTTTTAGTATTTCTAGCTTGTATACTATTTTAAGTTATTAATCTTTTTAATATCTTTTTTTGAAGAATTCCCTGTGCGGGTATCAAATTCGTATGGAATCAAGAACAGGAGAAGCCACCAGACTACTGTACTGTACAACAGGCGTCCTGCTTCGGAAACTTCAAGAAGATGGTCTTCTTTCAAGTATATCTCATGTTATTGTAGATGAGGTCATTGGCTCTTACTGTTCCTCACAAACTATAGTTATTCTGGGTCTTGAGTTGTATTAAACCCTTACTGTAGGTATGTTTTTCTAATTATAGGTACATGAAAGAAGTGTCCAGTCTGATTTCTTGCTTGTTATTCTGAAGGAGATACTGCATAAGCGCTCAGACCTGCATCTGATTTTAATGAGTGCGACTGTAGACAGTGACAAGTTTTCCAGCTATTTCTCACACTGTCCCATTTTAAGGATCTCAGGGAGGAGTTACCCTGTTGAGGTAGGTAAATATTTCCTTGATTACACAAGATGCCTTGTAGACACATATACAGTGTTTGTCTGGTTGGTGTCTATAGCAAATACACCTACATCACTTTTTTCTCACCAACAGTGCATATTTTAAACATGTATTTCAAGGGCTTGTAACCCGTTTTTGAAAATACAAAATAGCTTCAGTGCTTTGAAGTGCAGGGTTGTACTGTTCTTTCTGATGGATTTATTATTGATTTAAATCAGTACATCAGTGACAGATTTTCCTCTGTTCAACCTGGGTAGAAAGGAAAGCACTAAAGAATTCCCCCACTCCCATGCAACTTTGTCATTGTACTCTTATATGTTTCTTGTTCATGTTATGTAAGCTATGGTAAAGGTAATGTTAATGATCATGTGGAGAGGCATTAACAAACTTGTAGCAGGTCTAAGTTTAGTTTTTCAGAAATTGTAAGAAAGATTAAATTGAAATGTACAAGAGCTATTACAACACTAAAAGAGAACAGCATGCTCTGTTCAGCTTTGTATATATGCTCTAAAAAAAAAAAAAACAACAAGAAAAGATTAGTTTTTAACATGCCTTGTATTTCTTCTGTGAATTTTCACTAAAGATTTTCCATGTTGAAGATGTAATTGAAGCAACAGGCTATGTCCTGGAGAAAGACTCAGAATATTGTCAGAAGTTCTTGGAGGAAGAAGAAGAGGTAACAATAAATGTTACTGGCAAAGGAGGAGGCACCACAAAGTATCAGGTAAAATAAGTTTTTCTAGTTTTGGCTTGGAAATATTGGTATTTTTAATTGTTGTATTTTTCGTTCCTTTTGTTAAATATGATTGGATTGTATAGTATCAAATATTCTTTCAGTTGATAAAACAAACACAATGGCACTACTACAGTGGAAAACAAATATTTATTAACACTGCACCCTGATTAGTAGAAACCTGTTAGTTTCTACAATTCCTTTATAGTCATCTTGATTTTGCTGTATTTGACATCTAGTTCTCTTGTACAGATTCCTAGCTCTACATCTATAAGCAGCAGCTATAGGGGAAAGCATTTAAGATTTTTTTCTCCCAGATAATTCTACTCAGTAGTGAACCTGAGACCAGAAGAGACAAGGCCATGCCCTTCTTAGCTGGAAAAACTCCCAAGATCCTCCAACTTCTCATGAGATTATTGCATACAGGTTTTTTGTTTAATAGGCTGTGGTTAATCTTGTAGATACTCTGTAGTGACAGCTGTGTGTGCTTTTGGATCAAAATTCTGAAAGGGAGTTGTATATGAATGCCATGTGACTTAGGCTGTTTATCTACCTGTCTGTTCGGACTTGCTCTCTCAAAATCTCTGCAGGACCATTTAACTTGGCATGGTCAAACATCATTACATATATTGAAAAATGTGTTCTCATGTGCTTTGCTGACTTTTCTATTTTTCTTTCCTTTTTTTCCTCCTATAGTGGTAGTTACTCCATACATCACAACAGCATCCTTTAGTTGAAGCCCACATGCTTTTTTGAGTGCTCCTCAATCTTTGCGGTTTATTTCTGTTGAGTCTTCAGTACAGGAGGATGTGTGGTGGCAAGCTTTAAGTGTGTTGATTAATGATGAGATAATTTATGATAGTGGCACTTAGCATAGAAGCCTAATGCTAAGTATGTGTCTGTAAGATGTTTAAAGACAATTTAAATGCTTGTATGTTCTGCTAATTCTCCCTTGCTTTCCCTTTCCTTCTGCTCCAAAACATGCCACCTACGCAACTATTAACTTTCACTGCAACCATTACTTGAGAAAGTTGAGGTAGAGGAGAAAGGAGAGACTGGTTTCCTATATCCCAGAATAGGAGTTCTGAAAGAATAGTCGTCACCCTGTTAATCCCATTTTGAATTGATACCAATTGGATGCCACGTATGATCCTGGGAACTGTTTTCATTTGCAAAATGGACTGTATGTATAGTACTTCTTGGACAGACTTTAATTTTTTGTTTGTTTTTTAAATCTGAAATGTTTTATAACTGCAGTAGATACGTATACACAGGTTATGTAGATGGCTCTAATTTAATCTGACACTGATTTTTGTGGGAAGTTAGCTGTCTCTTGTCTCAATCTCAGTTTTAAGAAACCTAAATTTAAGTGAATGACAATTTGACCTTTGCTCTCGTACCTTCTAAGACACAGAATATGATTTTTTTCTTTTTCCCTGCTTTTATTTTTTAGGAGTATGTCCCAATCCAGTCTGGATCTGGTATCGATTTGGCTCCTTACTATGCAAAGTATAGCAGTCGTACACAGCAGGCTATCTTCTATATGAACCCTTACAAGATCAACCTTGAACTTATTTTGGAGTTGCTTGCATACTTGGGTACAGTCTACTTAAGCAGTTTATATACTTGGGGCTGTCCTTTGGACTATTTTCCAGTGCTTTCTACTGATAATGAAGTACTTTACTCCAATCTTACATGAAACATCCTAAAAATCATTTACCGCAGGGACCAGAATTAGTTCCTTTTTTCCAGGGAAACTGTTTGCAAGTGCATGTTTGTTTTAACTGTGTGCCTGTACTGTAACTTTCCAGACAGAAGTCCCCAGTTCAAGAACATTGAGGGTGCTGTGCTGATCTTTTTACCAGGCCTTGCCCATATTCAGCAGCTATATGACCTTATTTCAACTGACAGAAGATTTAACTTGCGTGACAGGTAATGCAGGTATTTTCTATAAAGTTAATAGCTTAATTTAGTACGTTTATTTGCATTTTGAGGTCTGCTATTCTTGAAAAGGGAAACAGTTATACCTCAGAGCTGTTTGTGCTACAGACGCACTTTTATCTAAAAATTATACAAGCAAAAATGACAGATGCTTAGGAATGGTACAGTAATAACTTTTTTCTTTTGCTTTTGTTTTTCAACAAGCTTGCTTAATCACAAAGCACTTCACTACTTCTTTTCCACTTCTTAGTGTATGGAAGTTGTGTTCCTGGGATGTAGCTTTCTCTGGCTTACTCTTTACATGGAAGTGGGTACTTCCTTAGAATAGATCCAGAGACAGTAATCTACCAAGAGAAGAGGCATAGGGTTGTTGTGACAGATAGTTTTGAAATATATTTTGCGGTAGCTAAAATTTAGCAACTTAGTGGCATAAAAAGAACATTTGCAGTCAAATTCTAAAGATTCATAGATGGATTGAGATGTCAAGGTCTAGAAGGGAAGGGCAGTACAAACCTCTCTGGCTGCCTCATCTTTGAAGGCCTATATTACTCAGGCTGGAAGTTGCATATATTTATAGTTCCATGCAAAGTTTCAGTAATGGTCCTTGGAAACACAGTGTAAAGAACTTGGGTTTGTGGACATCTAGTTCCCTTTTTTGCTGGGCTATTGATGTAAATTAACCTAGTTCTGCTGTAGTGGTGTGTTTTCCTGCATTGTTATCAAAGAGGAGAACACCTATAAACTAATGGTGTTAGCCTTTCTTGATACTGTAACAAAATGCTGAATCAGATTTTCACACCTAAATCATACAAAGTTTTAGTCTTTCAACTTACTCATTCTGGTTGCTTTCATCCTTTCTCAATGATAAATTGTTGTCATTGTTCTGGTCTCATTTTTTTAATATGTCTTAATAAATGTATATCGATTACTGTAATTTCTTGTTCTAGGCACAGTTTGATAGCTTTGCATTCTGTTCTTTCAACTCAAGATCAAGCGGCTGCATTTACAATACCTCCCCTTGGTGTTAGAAAGGTATGATATATTTAGAAAGGCAAAGTACTCCACTGAAAGGAGAAATTTACTGTGGGTGCAACTCCGAATTGTTTTTAAAATCAAATCATGCAGAATTACACAGCAACCAGTTGTTCCTGTGGTTTTCTCACTGCAAAGAAACAGTTCTTCTAATTTGGTGCTCTGTAACAGATAGAAAAATATTAGGTTTAAAAATTTGCCTGATTACTATCAAGGTTTTCACGACATGCTAGATTCTAAGAGCTTCTTAAATTGTTGCTTTCCTGTATTTTAGCTATTGCTAACCAGTAACTATAGCTTTTATCTGGGAAAATAGTATTTTACTTGCAGCGAGACAATTTAAAGTTGACCAGATTTGGTAGGTACTAGCTAGTATTTTGATGGATTTTAGAAGAAAAAGTGAATACAAAATTCTCCCTTAACTCTTGATTTCTCAGTAATTGAAGAAGACTAAACCATTTTCCAAGTTGTGTGGTTTTTATGCTCTGTCAGATTTTTTTAAGGAAACATGGGTAAAAAGCTTCAACCAAACTTATTCTGTAATACTAATTAAAAGGATGAAAACTATTAAACAGACATTCTGTAATTCTTATGTATGTTACTACTTTTCAGATTGTTTTGGCAACCAATATAGCAGAGACAGGTATTACGATACCAGATGTTGTCTTTGTAATTGATACTGGGAGAACAAAAGAAAATAGGTGAGAGTTTGATTTTTATCAATCATATTGTGATTACTGTAAATATTTGGAGGTTAGTACTGCAAGAATTTTGTGTATCCTTATTAAACTGCAGTTCTGTACAAAAAAAATATTGCGCTGAGCTCATTAAACAGCTTGCAGTTTGGGTACAAGTTTGGGATGAATCTTTGGGTCCTCAGATGGTGTGAAGAACAACAAGGGGAGTTGCTCATAAATGTGGAGAATTAAGTACTGATTTCAAAATAAAGTAGATACTTTTTATGCTATCTCAGTTTTTAGAAGTTATTATTTGTCCATTTAAAATGTGAAAAGCTCTACAGAGACCCTTAGATCTGAAGTCAAGTCTAGATCTTGCTTGGGTTTGCTTAGTTTTCAAAACGACCAGTATTTTGAAATAAATTGTATCTAGATCTATTATCAACATGCTAGTATTTAAGTTAAATGTACATCAAAATTTTAATTTTGAAATCTGAATGGACACTTGATTTACAATTTTTAAGGTATCATGAAAGTAGTCAGATGAGTTCCCTGGAAGAGACCTTTGTTAGCAAAGCTAGTGCTCTGCAGCGACAAGGAAGAGCTGGGCGTGTTAGAGATGGATTCTGCTTCCGAATGTACACAAGAGAAAGGTACAGTAATCTTAGCAAGATTTTGTAAATCATAAAAATATCTTTTCTTCTTTGGAAAAACAAGAAGTCTTGTTGAAATTCACTCTAATTACTGCAAACTGGAAAGGTTAAACTGGGGGGGGGGGGGAAATGCACAACCCCCCCCACTAAAACAAAACAAAAACCAACCAACCAAAAATACAACCAAGTACCCCCCCACCAAAAAAAACCCCAAACAGAAGTTGAATATTGTATTAATAAAATGTTTTAATAGTCTTTTTGTTTCACTGTTTTTAGAAGTTAATTTAACTTTCAGTATCTGTAGAATATAAAAAAATTTATTCATAATTAAAGGAAAAATGCAGCCCCCAGGAATTGTAGAAGATCATTTTTGAACAACATCTACTGGATCAAA
Source organism: Nestor notabilis (assembly GCF_000696875.1). NCBI lineage: Eukaryota > Metazoa > Chordata > Aves > Psittaciformes > Psittacidae > Nestor > Nestor notabilis. The sequence goes on along the minus strand of NW_009928062.1, from coordinate 10,974 downwards.
CACACACCAAGCTTACTTCCCGAACTTTGAATTTTTTATGAGACAAATATGCAGGGTTTTGAAGTGTTATCTGTAGAGATAAGGGGAAAAATATCAAATTACACAGCACTGCAGAGTTAGTTTCTGTTACTGCAGTGGAATAAACTTCTTCCTGCTTGTCTGAAAGTCTGAAGCAACTTTCAGCTGAGAAACAGTTGAAGTATTTTGAAATAACCAATGAAGTGTGCATTTTAGCCACGTGCAGAACTTTTGAGTTTGAGAGCTGTGCGTCTTAAGAATTTGCTTTGAAAACCAAGGTCTAACTGCCTTTCCCTAAGTGAAAACTTCCCTAAAAACTCTTGTGGACAGCAAGCTACCACACATGCCTTACTTTAAAGGATGAACAGTTTACTCGTGTATTAAAACACATGCTACCCCTCCACTGTCTCTCCAAATAACATCTGGTAAAGAGTGAGCATGTGAAACCTGTGGTTTTAAGTAGAATTCAAAGACTAAATCTGTGATTCTATGTTTCTATGATGTTACAGGTTTGAAAGTTTCATGGAATACTCTGTTCCAGAAATACTGCGTGTACCTTTGGAAGAATTATGCCTTCATATTATGGTATAGTTTGGGTTTTAGAATTATTGACCTTGCTAGCTAAAAGTATTAGATGTGGCTTTGAGTGAATTACACCTTCATACTATCATGTGGTTTTGGTTTTTGGAGTTACTGACCTTGTTAGCTAGAAAGGTTTGCTAAGAGACCCCTAATCCATTGTAGTTAGTGGGACTTCTCCTACCAGAGCAGAGAGAACCCAGTACATGTGTACTGAAAAATCCAGAGCATAATGCTGAGTGAAAATAGCATGCTTTACTATTCGACTTTATCTCAGAGTGACAATTGAAAGTTAGCTAAATAGCCTTCAAACTGATCTCTGATTAAGGAAGCAGTTCCATTCCCTCTCTCCTCATCCTGAGTGAGTAGGATACACATGGGAAAACTAGCAACCTGGCAAATTAGTGCTGGGTTGAACTCCACTGCATCAGGTTTGAGAATCTCCTGCTCATTTGTGACCATTAGTAACATGCTTCTCTGGTCAATGGTAAACTTTGTTAACCTAATGTGGGGTGCATCTGTGTTCTGGGATCCAAGAGATTGATGTAGAGGGGAGGGAATGCAGGCTTTTGATTGCATTCATAGCTTTCTGGTTTCCATTATAGCTGCTATAAAAACCTTTTTATAGTAAATTCTTATATTGAAATATATGCCACTTTACTCCACAGAAATGCAATCTTGGATCTCCTGAAGATTTTCTTTCCAGAGCATTAGACCCACCACAGCAGCAAGTAATTGGTAATGCAATGAACCTATTGAGGAAGATTGGGGCTTGCCTGTTAAATGAGCCCAGGCTGACTCCACTGGGCCAGCACCTCGCAGCCCTTCCTGTCAATGTAAAGATTGGCAAAATGCTTATATTTGGTGCTATATTGGGCTGTTTGGATCCTGTGGTGAGTAAGAAAGAAAAAAAAAAAAAAAGTATATAGATACAGAAATGCTTAGCAATGCTTAACTCTTTACAATTAATCTGGTTTCTTGCAACGTGGTATTTTGAAGGGATAATGCACGAAGTTAAAATGTTTATTTTAAGGTGATTGCACCTGAACATCATGGAGGGGAACAAACTTAGGTGTTCTTTATGGTTGGACTTGATGATCTTAAAGGTCTTTCCCAAGCTGAATGATTCTAAGCTCCTAGGCACTATTTGCAAGGGGATAGTCAGACTTGGTCTCCAGTTCTGTCTGTTACAATCCCAGGGAGTATGACATCAACAGAAAAAGTCCTCTGACATGGGTCAGACTAATCTGAATTAACCCACACTTTGTGGGCCAAGAACATGCTCATGTAAAGTTATTGGAAATTCACTGATACTCACCATATGAAGACTGTGGAATGGTTTACACTTTCACCTAATCCACTTAATTCACTGCAAGTTAGGAGAAAATGTTAGTTGCTGAAAACTGAAAGTTAAAATTCTTTTTTCTGTTGGTATCTCCTGTTAATGTCCTGTAATCTAAAGCAATTGTTTAATCTGACCTCACTGTATCATATCAGGGATTGCTCTGTCATCTGACAAATCATTTCATGCGGGTTTTGAGACTTAACTTTTTTTCCCCCAGTCTTTTACATAAGGCATTGCGTAAGCAATGTCTTTAATGTAAGATCTAAACTGCACAGATAAATTCTTACGGTGATAAGTTTTCCTTGAGACATAGTAGAAGATAAGAGTATTTTATAATCATAAGTTTATCATAAAATAGCTTTAAATTTTCTTTCACAGTAATATTTAATGATACTTTAAGTGATGTGTACTTTACTAATTGCAGGCAACTCTGGCTGCTGTTATGACAGAAAAATCCCCATTTACTACACCAATTGGTCGAAAAGATGAAGCAGATCTTGCAAAATCATCTCTAGCAATGGCAGTTTCAGACCATATAACAATCTACAATGCTTATCTGGGGTAAGCAATAATTCTCCTGTGCTTATAGCTAGATGCAGATAACACTAATGCAGTTCTGCAAAGAATCCTTCATAAGTATCTTATCTTGAATTGCTTGCACTTAAAGTTTCTTTCTTCAGAACAATGGATTGCCAAATAGTGCAGCACAGAAGAATAGGTTGCTTAGTACCTTATTCTTTAGCTCCTTTTAACTACACTTGCACACATACAGAGGTGTACTGTGTCTGCTAAGTGTTTAAAGTATTTTGTTTGCTGTTTCTGGTATGCTGACCTGAACACTTTGTATTTGAGAAAGTAGATGGCATAAAATGGCATAAGTATCTTTTTTAATGTTTAGGCCATTATCACCAAGTCTCAAAAACCACATCTGAATTTTGTGTAACTGTCAAGACTGACAGAAATGTGTAATTTTTGAGAGAAAATTGCTTTGTATTTTTGTTAGTATCTGCCAAATTTATTTTCAGGCATGTTCTCCAGTGCGCTCTTTGACCTGCAGCATTCATCTTCATTAATGCCACTTATTTCTAGTTTTGCGTGGAGAGTGCTGACCAGAACACAGTATTGCCTTTTAACTTACTACAACTTTCACAATGTTATACTCTTGATGTGATTCTTCTTGCTATAGTGAGACATGATTTTTTCCTTAGGTGGAAAAGAGCTCGACAAGAAGGGGGATATCGCGCTGAAATTACTTACTGCAGAAGAAATTTCCTTAATAGGACTTCCCTGTTAACTCTGGAGGTAAACCAAATAATTGTACTCTGCACTCTAAAGTTTTGTTTAAAATTTCCATCTGAAAATGTCATTCTCTTTTAAAGATGTGATACATCACAGTTACTATTTAGATGAGACAAAAACAAGCGGAATGCTAGGGACTGATGAAATGCACACCCTCAGTCAAGGTTGCTGTGTCTTTGTTTGAGTTTTGATATGCACACCTTGTTGGTATACATCTTTGTAGTCCCTGCCATTGGAGAAGCTAGTCCTTACTTCCACCAGAGAATAAAACTTATTAATTAAACTACCTAGATTGTGTTATTGTTGTATGGATCTCTTGATATCAGTGTAGGTCTGTTAACAGTTTGAAAGATTAGCCACAAACTTACGTAAATGGAGTTTTATTTTTGGTGAGAAAATCTTTTAAATAAGACATCTTTCCTATTTAAGTTTGGGTGACTAGTTTGGGTGACTATGATTCTATGATTCTGTGACTCAGCTCTCCTCAGCAGAAGTGGATCTTTCATGCAAAAGTATCTTTTCGTATTAACTACAGGTGAGAGATTATTTGCAGTGTATATAGTAGCATGTATCTAATCCTGTATTCCAGATAATGTTTTTCTCATAGAATACCTCCAGTAAGAGAGATTCTCGTGGAAAGCATGAATATTTGGGATGGAGTGTCATTGTCAACTGATGGAGTGGAGTATGTTCCTTTTTTAGATTGAGTTTTACTGATACCTTACTAATTTCAGGATGTGAAGCAAGAACTCATACGGGTGGTCAGAGCAGCAGGGTTCACAGCACCTACAACACAATGTGGATGGAATGGAAACGGAGCCACTCAATCCCTTTCTCTCCATGAAATAGCTCTTCTTAAAGCTGTGTTGACTGCAGGACTGTATGACAATGTAGGAAAAATAATATATACAAAGTCTGTGGATATTACAGAGAAGCTGGCTTGTATGGTAGAAACTGCTCAAGGTAAAGCCCAAGTGCATCCCTCTTCTGTAAATCGAGACTTACAGACATATGGATGGCTCCTTTACCAGGAGAAGGTAAGTAAAATAGTGAATGTAGCTTATCATTTGTGTAGAAATTGAGTTGGACCTCTAATATTAAATAAGACACACCAGTGTAATGTATTTTGTGCCCCCAAGAACCTTGTAGTGCAAGGACAAGACAGCAGCTAAAGTAGGTAGGTTGTTCTAGGAACAGTGGAACAAAAAAAGCCTGCAGTTCTGTGTGAAGATACACTCTTTTTGTTTTCCTTCCTCTGATTACTACTACTCCTCATCCCACTCCTTTATTATCTGTGAGAGGTTCCAAAGGCAGAAGTAGCATGTGCTGACCTCTGTAGTTTCTGTGTACCTACATTTATGCATATGTGCATATTTAGATAGATTGACAAACCAGCTGCTGGTAATAAGAATATGTTAACAAAAGTTTTACCTGACTTTTATTTCAATAGGTTTACTAATTTTGATGTCTCTTCTCTGAACAGCACTAGGTTAACACTATCTTTGTTGGAATTTTAGCAAGAAAACTGTGGCTTTTTCTAATGTCCTGGTATCATACAAGCCTGTCACTTAGAGGTGACTTATTTCATGTGGTCTAGGACAAATTGCCATTAGTTGTTCTGTGTACAGTGACTTGTGTTGATTGGATCTTAAAAGGAAAAAAGAGAGGATTTTTTGCTTTTAAAAGTAGCAATCAAATATGATGTTACAGATTTTATGTAGCTTCGGATTTCTTGTTTTTAATGTTTGTGTTTGTTCATTTGCAGGTGAGGTATGCTAAGGTGTATTTGAGAGAGACTACTTTAATATCCCCCTTTCCCATTTTGCTTTTTGGTGGGGATATAGAAGTCCAGCATCGGGAGCGTCTCCTGACAGTTGATGGCTGGATCCATTTTCAGGTGCACTGGAGTGATAACTACCTTTTGGGGTTTCATGGGCTTTTGTATTACACAGTTAATACACAAGATGTACATGTGGGATGTAGGCAAGAGGGAATAAGGAAGGAGAGAATTAAAGGAAATGATGGTCTTAGCAAATCTCACTTGACAGGTTTGTAATATGTGGCTTGTAACAAATTAGTTCCTTCATGAACAAAGTCAGTGTTCTTTCAGAAAAGGTGTTGGAAATTAATATAGGCTAAACCTTGTTTTATAGAGCTGATACTGAAAACATAAGTGATCTATTTTATATAGCCTTTTCTACAGTCTTATAATCATGAAAGTACATAGTTGTCTTTCAAATACTAATTATTTTGCTTGATAGCCCAAACAGAATTATTTGGTAAAGAAAAAAATCTAAATGGAGAAAATACCTGTTTGCTTGGGTTCAGGCTGTTTGCTGATTTTGTTTGGGTTTTTTTCCTTTCAGGTGAAAAAGTTTTACTTGTGAATGGGAAAACTGAGTGCATTTTTGTAGTGTGTTTTTAAGAAAAATGGTGATGTGCTAAAATTCTCTGTAAATTGCTAAATGCCCAACGTTGGCTTTTGCTAGCCTGCCAGCTACTTTGTCACATCTCTCTGTGTTCATGTGGGCCCTGTTATACTCAAGGAAGACTATAAGCTACAAAATATTTTAGTTTTTTGCACTCTACTGATGCAGGCAAGCAACCATCTGATTGAATTTGCTGGTTATCATGAACATGGAATTTTTAAAAGCAGCCACCTTGTGGATTTGTTGGGATAATTTTTATGGTCCCTGGGAAGGTACAGGTTGTGTGGTTGCTGGACTGATTAAATATTCTATTTTTCTACTGAGATACTAAGCAGGATATGTTGCATTTTGTGCTTTATCTATAACAGCTAGTTACTGTACCATAGGCATTACATAAATGAAATAGCAAAGGAGGGATAAAATGAAGGATTCTTGGGAGAGGGTTCAGCTTTAGTTATCCAAGTTCCTAATGAGATTTAGGAGAGGTTTGTGACAGCTTCCTCAGGAGGCCAGGCAGATGTCCTGGAGGAAATTGTGTAGGTATTGTGTATCAGGTATAAATTAATTTGTACTTTAATACTTTGGGGGGAAAAAAAGGCAAATAGAGTAAGTAGGATATTGGTAAATTAATAATTTCACCATATGCTGGTTGTTCATCATGTATGTGGAAACATATTCTGAGTTACCATTCTGAGGTGCTGTTCTTTAGGCTGTGATGCTACAACTAACAAGTGCTTAAAGATAAGAGGGTATAATGTAAGCCCAGTCGTTTCATGAGAACACTATCAATATGCTTAAAATTATGTGTATGCATCATGTTTGTAGGTATCTTCTTATAAAGTTCTGTTTATAAGTAATAATCTATGTTTTGTTATAAAATGTCTGAATAATGTGAATGTTTGTCTTCTCTGTTCTTTATAGGCTCCTGTAAAGATAGCAGTAATTTTTAAACAGCTGAGGGTTCTCATTGAGTCTGTTTTAAAGAAGAAGCTTGAAAATCCTAAAATGTCACTTGAAGGTAACTTTAATTTTGCATTGCTGATACTGCTATTTGTTAAACAGACCTTGTGGCAACTTCAGGGAAGCATTAAAACACTGCATCCTCACCCAATAGGGTTGGTGTGATTTGTGTATCATTTCATTATCTTGAGAGACATCCAAAAAGTTATTACTAATCCTACATATACTGTGTGGTGCACCCCAAACATATGAAGATCTGTACAACTGCTGTTTTTTAAAGATATCCCTCATAACATCATTTAAAGTAGTGGTAGTAATAGCAAGGTATGCATCTTAAAACAGAAATAAGATTGTGTGTGATGAATCTCAGGCACGGATGAATTTTAACCATTATGCAAGTTGTCTCACAATTTAGGTTAGTGATGAAGAACTGCATGTTGGCTCCGAAACAAGCAATAGGGAGGCACAGTTTGAACTTTGAACACTGGGTGTTCAGAAGAATATTGTAGGTTGGAGGGAGGAAGAAAGGAAGTTCCCACATGCTAATGTATCTGTAGTTAACCTGTAACTTTCTCAGTCTCCTGTGAAATACTGAAATAGCCATAACTAGGTCATTGAATAATTCTGTAAACTTCCTATTCATGTACTATGGGCATACTTGTTTTCCCTCTTGCTTCATAAATGGGAAGCACTTGTCTTGCTTTAGAGTCTGGCATAACCTAAAACATTATAATTTTAGGTTGCTGAGGACTAGACATGTCTTCCAATATTCTTGGGTTTTAGGAATCAATTTTTAAGCTTGTTCTTTTCCATTCAGTTTGTTTTGTTTTCTTCCTAGATGACAAGGTCTTACACATCATCAAAGAACTGATAAAAACAGAGAGTGGTAACTGAAACCCAGGTATCAGTAACAAACTGGAGCTTCAGTAATGGCAGCAGAAAACGTGGACTCCAACATCAGCTGAAAGTATTTAAATGCTTAGTGTGGTTGATACCAGCCATGATGAGAAAAGACTGCATGATTTTGCATAGAACTTACCTTTCTCTGTGTCATTTTTAAAGATGAAATTTGAATATGTTTAGCCTTTAAAATACAGTTGGTGCCATTTGTCTGACTACAACTGATGGAAGCAAATTCTTTTCAATACAGAAATGGCTGTGGCCAACTCTTTTTGTTTGATGTACTAATCATAACATCACTGGTGGTGAAGACTGTAGTCATGATTAAAGATTGGGTCCTGAATCTCAGTGAGCAGAATTGTTAGGTGTGTGCAAACAGGAGACAAACATTTCTTATGTGGGTTTCCTAAGTGGTAAATTTTTTTTGATCGATGAACTTACAGCATTAAAGCAATACATCTTATAGATGTCTTCATTTTTCTGTGTGGTTTACATGAAGATGCTCTAAGGAGATAAGCTCTAAGGGCTACTGTGAACAAGTGCTCAGCTAGACAAGGGTACTGCCAGCAGCCCCTCCCCATCCTCTGCCTCTTCTCACATCATCAGTCTCTGGCTGAAGCCTTCTGGTCCTCATTCTCTCTTACCACTTGCTCACAGTGTTTGTGTGTTTGTTATTTCTTTCATACTGAAGGTTCTTTGACCATATAACTTTAATGAAGCAGATGCCCTTCTGTTACACCTGTCCACACAATTTACGCTTATGAACTAAAATTTTAGATCACCACCTCAGCTTTCAAAAATGAGGAATAGTGGGAATAGGGGTTGGGGAGAAGGGCAGTGTTGCTATTAAATGGCTGCAGTCAAGTAGGAAGTCTCTGCATAGAGGCAGAGGCAGAGTGTGGAAGATACTTTTTTGTAATCTGAAAAATACAGATTTTGTAAAGCTGATGTTAATTATGTACAGAAAGGGCACTGAGGAAAATGCAAAATACACAAGCTTTCCCGTTGAATTATGACAGCAGAACTGGTACTGCTGTGCTGAGAGAGATACATAAGCTGAAAGTAAGCCAGCTTGGGCATAGTACCCTGCACTCAATTCTGGAAGGGGCAAGTTCTCCGAACAGTATTTTGCTAAGAACTCTGAAGAACTGATTATATTATCTTTTAATTAATTGTGATAAACTAGTGGTACTCCTCATTCCCTAGAATAGCCAGGAAGTGCTTTTTTTATGATTCCAAAGTATACAACATGTATGCAAGGAAGCATTGAAATGGTTTGATTTTGATCTTAAGACCCCGGTTTTGCACTCTGTATGCCCAGGCACCACCTTCTTTCCTGTCAGAGGCATAGAAATTAAAACCTACAAACTACATTCCTTGGAGACCCTGAACTATTTCCTAGATTTTGTTCTAGTTGAGGTCTTTTATTTGTGTCCTTTGGAAACATGAATTAGAAATACATTTCAGTAATTCACCAACTAACAAGCACCTGTTTCTTCTTGATTTGAATTTTGCATTTAAGTTGGTTTTAAATGGCTAAACCACAGTGAAAGTTTTAATTATCCTTAAGTTCTCCCTTGTTTAACTCTGATGAATAGAGAGGTTTTGTTCCATTTGTGTATGGTAAGGTTGAAATTCAGAAGCATTCTGTGTGTTCTGGCATGCCCTGCTTTGTAATCTTTTAAAGAAATTGCTGCTTTTCATTGCTATTAAGGGGATATATGTAATAACTGGGAAACTGCATGCTCCTGAGAGAGCAAGTTTTCTGCAAAACAGGTGAAATGGGCCACACTGGTGTGCAGTGTGGTTATCTTAAATGTAAACACAAATGGAAAACAAAAACTACAGTGGCTTTCTGCTTCTGCAGTGTGCATAAGCAACTGCTGTGCCTGTGCTCTGTTGGGTAGATTAACTTTTTTGTTCCATTTATTTAATAAATACTTCTGTTAACACCTCTGTGTTACTTTCCTCAAGGTATTTGTCAGACAGAAGACCAGTTATCAATTGATTTTTCTCACTGTAGTTACAACAGGGTGCTGCAGGATGTAATGTTTTTTAAAGGCAGTGTGTCCTGCTGCTCTGTCTCCTTTCCTTGGAGACGATTTGCTGCTCTTGCTGTCCTCTGCAGAATTTCCATCCCCTCCTCTCTTACTGTTGAAGAGACTGCTTGAAGCTCTCGTCTCCTTTTCCCACTAACATCTTCTTTGTCAATTGACCTAGGAGAGGTTTTCTTTTTCCTTCTACAAGTCTTTGCTCTTCTATAGTGGACTTGATCCATGGCTCATATAACCAAAACATAGAATGATTTGTGCTGAAAGGAACCATAAAGCTCATCTCATTCCAGCCCGCCTGCCATGGGCAGCAAAACCTTCCACTAGTCCAGGTTCCTCAAAGCCCCATCCGCCCTGGTCTTGAACGCTACCAGTCTGGCCTCAACTCTGCTTCTGTAAACCAGTGGTTACAGTGCAGGAACATTTTGCTATCTCTACATTTGGCTGTTTAAAACTGTGCTCTGTTAATGTGAATATAGTCCATGCATGGAAGTGGAACCAAGATCCAAACTGCCCAGAGAACTCTGACATTCCATATCTGTCTCCTGGTGTGTTTGTGCTATTATTTCCTGATGACCTCAAAATGAAAATTTTACTCATGTGGAAGTCTAGCTGTTAAAGTTGACTGGGTTTTGAGCTAAAATGCTGGGAGCTGGAGGGACATTTATCTTAGTAGTGGCAAAGTAATTTTTATTTCAACACAAGAGGGATGTGGGAAGGTTGGAGCAAGCCCAGAGGAAGCCATGAAAATGCTCTGAGGGCTGGAGCACCTCTCATGTGAAGACAGGCTGAGAGACTTGTGGTTGTTCAGTGTGGAGAAGGCTCTGGGAAGGCCTTAGAGCAACTTCCAGTGCCTAAAGAGGCCAACAAGGAATCTGGAGAGGGACGTTCTACAAGGACATGTAGTGCCAGGACAGGAGGGAATGGCTTTAAACTGGGAGAGGGGAGATTGAGATTAGGCCTTAAAAAGAAGTTCTTCCCTGTGAGGGTGCTGAGGCGCTGGCACAGGGTGCCCAGAGAAGCTGTGGCTGCCCCATCCCTGGCAGTGTTCAAGGCCAGGTTGGAGACGGGGGCTTGGAGCAACCTGGTCTAGTGGAAGGTATCCCTGCCCATGGCAGGGGGCTGGATGATCTTTTATGTCCCTTCCAACCTAAACCATTCTATGAAAATGGAAGATGAAGCGGCTCCAGAGGGCTCTGTTCAGGCTCTGCCCTTGGTGGGTGTTGCAGCACTTCTGCCCAGTGCTCTCCATGTCCTTCCAGTGAGGTACGTCCTCGGTGCCGTCCCCCGCAGGTCGCAGCCCCGCTGCGGCTCCTCCTCAGCCGCCTCGCCCGGTGGGAAGCGCTAAAGAGCCCAAGTTTGGTAACTTGGTTCCCTTTCTGTTTTGGAGACG
>NW_009928061.1:5681-5958 GCF_000696875.1 Nestor notabilis | reverse complement strand
CATGAACACACCGAGCCCAGGCTGGTTTTCTCCAATATTTATTTGCTCCATCTCCAATCCCAAGCCAAGCAGCCACCAGGAGATAGCAACCAGGAGATTCAACAGAGCAGAGACCTCACAGGCAAGAGCCAAGCAGTCGCAGCCCAGCGCTGGGTGAAACCCAGGCCCTGATCCACGTCATGCTAAGTAAGAAAATAAGACACTCTCTAATTACAGTCTGAGATTGGTGAGAGGCAGCCCCGGGGAAGGCACGGCCGGGACAAGGGCACCAGCGTGG
>NW_009928061.1:4156-5510 GCF_000696875.1 Nestor notabilis | reverse complement strand
GGGCAGGAGCCCAGAGCCTGTGCATGGGCTCGGGCCCAGCTCTCCCTCCAGAATGAAGATTACTTTGTCTTTGCCTCCACTGGTGCAGAGGGCAGGAGCTGCCCTGCCTGGTCCCAGAGCCGGGGGAAGGAGGTGACAGGCAGGGGGCTGAAGGCACCCATGGAGAAGATTAAATAAAGCAAGAGGTGGGCAGAAGGGAACGTGCCGCCTCAGCACTGCAGGACAGGGGAGCAAGAGGCTCCCTTGGCTGCTCCAGGGGTCAGGAGGTACCTGGCTGCTTCTCTTCCAGCACAGGCCAGTTAAAAGCAGCCACTGTGGCATGCTGGAAGAGGCTGAAACCCACAGGCACCTCATCCAGCACCAAGGAGACTTTGGGGTGTCTCTGAGCTGGAGCAGCAGGATCTGGGGAGCTCACAGAGAGTAGGGGGGGTGCTCACAGCCACCACACCATGTCCCTCACAGCCCTGTCACCGCTTGGTCCCCAGAAGCTCGAGGTCCTCAGAGATGGTGCCCCAGGGCCAGGGGGTCCCTGTTCACACCTCCAGCAAGGGGTGGAGAGGGAAGGACCGGACCACCAGCAGAGACTGTCCCTCGTGTGAGCTCCAAGGGACAGGGCCAGGGTCCGGCCAGCCCCGGGCTCCGCAGGGACTGGTCCCCTTCACAAGTGTTCGCTGAAGAGGAGAAAAGCAAAGCTGAGTTACAGGGGGGAAGCTTCTCTCTCCCACAGCTCTGGAGCAGCTCCAAGCCCCTCTCTATCCCCCTCTTCACTGCTCAGCCCTGCCATGGGCTGCCCCAGTGCTCCCCAGGACACCCGGGACAGCAGCTCACCTGGCTATCCGGGACAGGATCTCCTTGATGCGCACCACCAGCTTCTCATGCTGCAGTGGGTTGCTCTCGATGGCACTGTGAAGTTTGGCCATGTAGAAGTCCAGAGTGCTCAGTGTGGGGGTCTCCCCAGTGCCTGTGGGGTAAAAGCCCAGTTAAACAGGGCGAGCAAGTCTCCATCCAGCCTGACCCAGCCCATCAGTGCTGGTGACAGCACCCGAACCCTGCAGCAGGAGAGCACCCACACCAACACAAGCCCAGGAACAAAAGGATATGGACTAATCTCTGCCTTGTGGGCACAAGGGTGGCTATGGCTCAAGAGGAAGATGGTTCCCAGCCTGCCCTACCCCACTATAGGGGAGCCACCTGACTGACACATCCCTGGGCACCCCCAAAGTGCTCCAGAATCCTACTCCACCATCAGATGAGTGCCTATCACCACTCTTTGCCCTGCTTATACCACATGCAGAGCTCCAGGGTGCCTCTCTGCACGTCCCCATGGCCACCCCCAACTCACCGGGGATAGGGA
>NW_009928061.1:3819-4125 GCF_000696875.1 Nestor notabilis | reverse complement strand
TGCCCGTAGGGCCCAGGCGCACAGACGGGAGCGGCTGCTGCAAGGCCAGCGTCTGCCTCTCCTCCTGGGCCAGCTCCTGCTCCAGCTTCTCCTTGGCACAGTTCATGCTCTCCGTGTGTTTCTGCAGGATGGCGTTCTGCTCCTCAAACTCCGTGTTCATCTTCCGCAGGCGCCGCAGCTCAGCCTCGCGCGCTGCCGGGACCACACTGCATCAGCAGGGACACCCCCGGCTTCCCACAACCCAAACCATGGAATCCCAGCCTGGGTTGTGCTGAAGGGACCTTAAAGCTCCTCCAGCTCCAACCC
>NW_009928061.1:3376-3685 GCF_000696875.1 Nestor notabilis | reverse complement strand
GCCTCAGAGCTCATCTCAATCTCCCCTCTGGCAGGTTAAAGCCATTCCCTTGTCCTGTCCCTCCAGGCCCTTGTCCAAAGCCCCTCTCTTGGTTTCCTGTAGGCCCTTTAAGCCCTAGAGATGCTCTGAGGTCTCCCTTTAAGGAGCCTTCTCTTCTCAATCCCTTCCCCAAGACACAACTCATCCAAGAGGCTCAGCATCACCAACCCCAGGCTCCAGTCCTGTATCCAACCTCACTAGGGACCTTCAACAGCCTGGATCCCACAGCCAGTGCCAGCCATGGTCCTGCCCCATGGGATACAGGCTGGT
>NW_009928061.1:1943-3245 GCF_000696875.1 Nestor notabilis | reverse complement strand
TTCCCCACATGAGCTGCTGCAAGCACCAGCAGCCCCCACCCCAGAGCCCAGCCCCTCACCTTTGTTTTGGTCCAAGAACTCCTCTGTGAAGATGGGCACGTCGAAGGTGGAAAAGGTGTCACTGCACTCACCAGCCTGGGGGACGGATCAGGCAGGGCTGAGCACACCCAAGGGGACCCCATTTCCTTGGGGCTGGGCAGACAGAAGGCACAGGGACAGGGGTGCCTCAGCTTCCCACACACACAGGCAGACCTGCTGGGGCCTTACCTTGTGTGGGTGCCCATTCAGCAAGGTGTTTGCTGCTGCAGAGCCCATGTCCTCTGGAAAAGAGGGAGAAGGTTCCCCCTAAGCACCAGCCCAGCAGCCCGCAGAGGCTCTGGCAGCACTCAGCCAGGTCCCGACAGTGCCTCCAGCAGCTACTGCTCCCCAAACCCACCTTTTTTGATCTTTTTCTCCTGGATCTTCTCCGTGCACATCTTGTAGGCTTCTGACTGCTGGTATTCCCGCAGCTCCTTCATGTACTGCTGCTTCTCCCGCTCTGCTTCGTCCAGGTACCGCTGTGGGCACAGAGGGGCCTCAGCCTGGCCCCGGGCTCCCAGGGAGCTGCTTGACCCCCTTCCCCACTACTCGAGGCTTCTGCTGCCCACCCCACCAGTACTGGGACAAGCAAGCAGAGGGGCTTGGGGTGGAGGCCAGAACCTGCTTCTCTGAGAGCTGCAGCTTGCTCCACTCAGCCCCCAGCATCTTGGTGATCTCCGGGAAGGGCAGGTCAGGGTGCTGCATGCGGATCTGCTCACGCCGCTCGTTCAGGAAGCGCACGTAGCCTGTCACCGGGGCTTTAGGGCCGTTAGGAAGGATCTTCTTCCTCTTCTTGCCCTTGGGCCAACCTCTCTTCTTCACTGGCTGACACCCAGTAAAGGGAAAGGAACAAGGCGTCATGGATCAGAGCACATGATGCCATCACACCACAGGACACAAACAGTGTGCAGAGCCTCCTGGGCTCCCATCCCATGAGGAACAGACAAGGACCCCTGGAGGGTCACTTGGCTGTGCCCAGGCTGCTGAAAGGTGAGTGGAGGCACAGCCCCAGGCTGGGCAACCTGTGTGGGGAAGGATGAAGGCACCAAAACTTACCTCCTCTTCACCGTGTGGCTTCTCACCACTGGCCCGTGCCGCCTCTCCCTTCTCCTGCTTGATGGGCACCAGGAAGTTTCCATGCTGAGCTTTGCCCGTGGCATGCCTGCAGCCAGAAAGTGCCCATCAGAAAGGGCTGGGGAACTGCTGGGACCAACACCTTCCCCA
>NW_009928061.1:1164-1912 GCF_000696875.1 Nestor notabilis | reverse complement strand
CCCGTCTCCTGCCCATGGGGAGCAGCCCCCAACCCTGCCACCAGCCCTGGAGCCCCTGCTCCCCAGTGATGGGAGGCCACAGTTGAGTTGATGGCGCTCAAAGCCCAGCACCAGGCAATTCTGGGCAAAAAAAAGCTGCCCCAAAGTCCAGGGATGACACTGGGATCTGTCAATGACACTTGGAAGGGGAGCAGGAGGTGCAGGTCCTGCTTCTGAGGACGGGTAACAGCAATAGTGACATCCCTGCTCAGGTACACACCTCAGCAAGGAGCCCCAAACGGCACGAACCAGTTGATCCTCCTCAGCAAGGGAGGAGAAGCTGTAGGGGTTTGGATCCTGGCTCCAGGGAAGCATCACCCACACCCAGCACAAGCACTGCCAGGGATAAGGAGAAGCCTCAAGGCAGAGGATGAGGGCAGGGCACTGGCTCCACCCACTCCGGCAACTGCTCCATCAGGTTCCTGCCACCGAGATGCACCAAGCGGCTCTAACACAGGGCTGGTGGCCCCAGATCCTGCTGTCCCAGCTCACTGCTCAGCTTTACACACCAGGCCTTCAGTGCAGGACGTGGATCCAGCACCCAGGTCAGCAGAGCCTCCCTGCCCCAGCCGAGCACACGCAGCCCCACTGAGCAACCATAGAATCCCAGCCTGGTTTGGGTGGGAAGGGACCTTAAAGCTCCTCCAGCTCCAAGCCCTGCCACGGGCAGGGACACCTTCCACTAGAGCAGGTTGCTCCAAGCCCCTGT
>NW_009928061.1:0-918 GCF_000696875.1 Nestor notabilis | reverse complement strand
GCCCCAGCCCAGCTCTCTCAGCCTGGCTCCAGAGCAGAGCTGCTCCAGCCCTCGCAGCAGCTCCGTGGCTTCCTCTGGCCTCGCTCCAGCAGCTCCACGTCCCTCTTGTGCTGTTCCCCAGAGCTGGATGCAGTCACCCCGGGGCTCAATCCCACAGCCCAGCCCCTGTCCTACTCACACCCTCTGGTCCCCAGCGCAGTTCCAGAGCAGGGCGGGTTCCCCTGCGTGGGGGGAACCACGGAGGGCTCAAGAGCTGCAGCAAACAGCACACGCTTGGGTTTCATCCAAGACACAAGCACAAGGCCCAACAAAGCAAGAAATTGCTTCCCAAAAGCCAGACCCATCCCAAGCCTCTCAGGATGCGCCTGAGTTTCCCTCAACTGTTCGTCACATCACGGTGTAACCCCAAATGCCCCCAGGGATCCCAACCTACCGCTATCAGGTTATCACCCCTATGAGCCACCCTCACAGTCACATCCAAGCCTGACCAGGGCATACCCATGCTCACAAAAAGGGTTGAAATCATCTTTTTCCATCTTTTTTTGGGAAAAGGAAATCCCTGCACCTCTGCACAGGCACAGCAGCATTAAGCTTTTGTTATCAGCTCCAACAGGTATCCCTGGTGATGCCCGTATGGTGTCATCACACTCACTGCCATGGCTGGGAATGCACTGACACCCTCCACCACCAGATCTCTGCCTTCCCCCCTCCCTGATGCGGATTCCTCACATGCCTGAGAATGCTTTAAAAAGTAAAGTTATTTCAGGCAAGATTCCTCCTCTTATCACAGCCTCCCCCAGCCGCTTTGCTCCGGGCTTGCTCTGGCATCCACCTCAGAGGCACCACAACCCCCAGCTCTGAACCCGCTGCCAGGAGGGGCCATGGTCGATGCCAGCTTCTAATCCCAGCCTGGTTTGG
>NW_009928060.1:0-350 GCF_000696875.1 Nestor notabilis | reverse complement strand
GTGCAAGGACCTGACCCTCGAAGCCAGCTCTAGCCCCGCTGTCTGCACATTGGGGTCCGGGAGCTGAGCCCCGAAGCCAGCACCAAGCCTTATGCGTGCACATTGGGGTCGGGAGCTGAGCATCGAGACCAACACCAGATTCGTTGCTTGCTCGGAGGGGCTGGGAGCTCAGACACGAGACCACTACCAACCCTGTTGCCTGCACATTGGGGTTGGGAGCTGAGCTGCTGTTTTCCTGGGCAGACACTGGGGCTCCTGCTGGCCTCGGGGCTCAGCTCCCAGCCCCCTCCCGGGCAGTCAGCAGGGCTGGTGCTGGTCTCAGTGCCCAGCTCCTGGCCCCCAGGGGCAGG
>NW_009928059.1:0-1495 GCF_000696875.1 Nestor notabilis | reverse complement strand
GGGGTCACGCACTGGCAGGGGCAGGGCGCGACCGTCTATTTCCTGTGCCGGGCGGTGGGAAGGGAGCAAGCAGGCTGCTGGGGCGGAAAATAATCCTTATGGTGTAAATGCTGGGACAACATGAAGGAAGAGAGGTCTGTGCAGGTGGTGGAATGAAAAGGGGTGAGAACCCCCTTGTCCAGTTGAAAGGAGGACTGCGAAGGCTCGAGGCACAATCCCGCCAGAAGGAAGGGGCTCGCAGGGGCATTGCAGGACTTTTCCTGCCAGACAGCAAGCGTTTGGGGACGCGCGGAAGGAGAGCACGCATCTCATTGAATAAGTAACTTTGAAGAAGGTCAGAGGCTTCTGCTGTCCTTATTCTGGGCACAGTTTGAGAACTGAGAGACACAAAGCAGCTCAGGCGGGCAGAGTTACAAACAGAAACAAAGGGATGGATGAATAGCAGCTGGGAGGCTTCAAAGGCTGGTATATAACAGCAGCTCCTACTTCCAGAAGACAGGAGTGTATTTCTCCCTACTAAGTTGCAGTTATGCTGCAGGGAAACAGGGAACAGTACTGAGAAGCTGGAGAAAGGAGAAATGTGCTTTTGATGGAAACAAGAAGCAAGAAAAAAGCTTCCTTCTCTCTGTCCCCCTTCTGCCTGTCCTTTATGGCTGCCTGGCCCCTTCTCCAACTGTTTTTCTTCATTCTGCATTTTTCCTTTACCATCTTGAAAAAGTTTCTCTTTTCTGCCTGTCTGCTTTTGTTTCCTGTTCCTTTACCTCTCTTTGACACCTCTTCAGTCCTTTTCTGTCTCCATTGTCTTTTGATGAATGCTATGGCAATGATGACTTAGGATTCCAGTGCCTTTTGGGAAGGATCTGATGCAACCACCGGGTGGCTATACCTTACAGGCATTTTGCTGCAGTAAGATTGGTAAACATCTGCCCTGCGAGCTAAAGAGCTTCAAATGACAGGTTAAATGTCCCTGAGTTTTTCCCAGCCGTGTTGGCGTTTTCCTCCTGTGTGCAGCAATTTTGTGGCCAGAGCTGGTGAGACGATGTTGCAGGGAGTCTGAGACCTCTCATTCGTAGGGAGCGGTTTCTTCGGCTAAGCGGTGCTCCCCCTCGCCGCTGCCAAGTGTGGTTATACCCCCAGCGCCTGCCTGCCTTACACCGATGGAGGAGGTGGAGGGGCGGGCGCCCCAGGTCTCCCTTGCGGGGTCCGGCGCCATTATAGGAGCGATACTCAGGGGTGCCCTTTCCCTTTCCTCCTCCTGCGGCCAGGTGCTAAGGGAGGAGGGGATGGAGGTGTCTTGAAGGGAGGCCAGAAGTAGGTCAGTGTAGCTGGGAACTGCAGCTGGTGCAGTGCGCGGGGGGGTGGAGAGCCAGCGATAGCCGGAGCGGGGCGAGGGAGAAGAGCTGTGCTGGGTGCGGGAGGCGGGGGGAGGCACTGACAAGTTGCAGGGGAGGGACAGCCTCCTGCAGGCTGGTTGCGTGGCTGCCAGCACGCACAG
>NW_009928058.1:62261-91109 GCF_000696875.1 Nestor notabilis | reverse complement strand
CAAGTAACTTGATCATTATTCTTAACACAGAAGCTAAAAAGACACTTCCGTTACTTGCTTAGCACAGAATTCTGCTGTTAGGTGTTTGGAGCTATGATGATAGAGTAGTTTGAGTCACTTTGTTATGTCACAGTATGATGTATGTGAGGAGTCTGCCATGAGAACAGTGCTGCATCCCTGAAAATGAATCATCTTTCATCCCCTGCTAGGATATGCTGCTGACCTCAACATGCCTCATTGTTACTGTTTTCATCATGGTTTTAGAGTACGGTTTGCAAAGGAGATAAATACCTGACTTTTGCACATCCCAGAGCCTTTTACTGATGCTTTTGATAGGTTCAGAAGCACAATTGCACTGTGTTATATGTGCCTTTAGGGGTTCTTTGCCTCTTGTGTTCTGGTCTTCCTGCCAATCTTCATATTGTTTACAGATATGTTGGCAAGAAGTTAGGCCAAGTTAATAGCCCTCTAAAGAGGGACAGTCACTATCTGAGCATGAGCTCACACTGTTACATAGACTCTGGATCAGACTGAATGTATTGCAGCCCAGACTCCTGGGGAGTACATGAAAGCTCTGAGTTCCAGCATGATCCAGAGGAGAAGCTTAAAGACAGCCTAAAGCAGTAGCCTGCGGGTGCAGAAGGAGAGCATCATCGAATTTAACAAACACACAAATTGCTGAGCCTGTTCTTCCTGTACAGCCTAGACACAGACATTACCTCTAAACAGGAGGTTCTCTTGAAGGTCACAGGGTATCTTTGGCTGACACTGTATTTTCAGTTTGACAGAGTAATTCTACCTATTCCTTTCCATATATTTCACTTAGATCAGTTGCTCCTCAAGCAGAGGTGTTCATCCCTCTATATTATAGACTAAGAGTGGTATAGTAGAATTTAATTACTGAATCTGCTAACAGTGCCCCAAACTGGGGAAGCACTTCTTTCTCAACAGTTGTAACAGCAGAACAGTACAAAGAGGAACACATGATACATGCAACCGGATCCCTGGAGCACTTCTACAGTCACAGTAAGTTGGATCTTACTCCAGTAGCAACAGGATCAATTTGCTTCTCCACCGCTCTGTACAGTGTAGTATGGCTTTCTGTTAGTGCCTGGTATTTATTTTAATCTTGAGTCCTATCTTGCCATTTGATTTTTTTCATGTAAGGTTTTCATGGATAATTGTTAGGTGCAGTGACACTGTTTCTTCAAGAGGCTTTGCTCTAGCTGCAGCTGTCTCTCTTGAACTATATTTAACCATAAGATAGTCTATGTTAATTTTGAGAATCTTTTTGAGGAAAAAGCATCTTATGCTTAGTTTTATCATACTATCCCCATCCATGGGAATACTTTCAAATGCACTAAGCAACTGATAACATTTCTGCTTCAGAAACTAAAACTCTCAGGGCCTTATTTCTGCCTAATGCTTCTGCAGGCAAGATATCATTCAAGTCATCTAAAGATTCTTGATTAAAAAAAAGAATCCTTTGTATAAATGCAGAGAACTGAGAATGAAAGGGTTTAACTGGCTTATTGTCAAAGGCCACAGACCTATTGAGTGTAAAGTTGATAACCCTTTCAGCTTTGTACTCTATGCTTTAGGTAACTTCCTGAAGATTCTATATCATCTAGCTGACATCTTGACCTGGAAGAGGAGGGGAGTAGACCAAGATCAGAGGTAGGATGAGGAGAACAGGCAACAGCTGAGTGTCTCTGCCATAACAAGCAGGCTTCTGCACAGAAAGCTTCCTGAACTCTCCCTGAGGGGTGGCTTTAAAAAAAAGGAGGGTGGTTTTGGGGATTGATTGGTTTGGTTCTCCCGTTGGCTTTGTTTGGTTTTTTTTCCTGGGAAATTAACTTTTGAGTCTTGTACAGTTGGTTTACGGTGAACTTTGATATAGGGAATCCATTTCCAAATTGCACATCATGCAGTGTTGATTGTGTCTTGAAACAAGCCTTCAGTTATTCACAAAGCACTTCAATTGATAGTCTAGTTGCATGTCCCCCCTCAGCATAAGGCCCTGGATGGTGGACCACATAGCTTTTCTCTTTCATGGGCTACTGTATTTAGAGTCAGAGCTAAAAAAGGCTAGTGCCTGATTGACTTGATGCTGCAGCCTCCCTAGGATGAAGGAGTTTCAGCCCTTTGTGCAGGGCTGAGCAGTTCTTCAGTGGTGCAGTGGTGGATGAGTGCACCCATAGCCTGTGGGTGGTTCTGTGCTACTGTGGCCCAGGGGTTTGTGGCGTTAGGTGTAATGCTGCCTCACCTCAGTTTATTGACATTGTCACTGTTAACCTTGATCTTCTCCTCCAGAGAGACTTGGCAACAGTGGTGGCATCCAACTGGTTGACACATTGACATTGTGGACAGTTGTATAGGCCTTCTGCAGCAGGACTGGTTGTATCCATAAGTGCACTTAATGCTAAGGAGCAAAAGAATCTCTATTGTCAGAGAACCTATCCAATTTTTGACAGGGTTACTTAAATACTGTAGTGGGTTTAACTTGCAAATCTATTTATGTCATGCTTTTCATAGCATAGAGAAAAATCTCTTACCTGTTCTACTGTTTACTTGTTCTTGGAGTGTCTGTCATTGTTTCTGACTAGACTAAGGTAAAACCTCAGGAAAAATAGGAAAGAGTTAACAGGTAAAACGTCAGGAAACAAGTACTTCAACATTTCCAGAAGTGAAAGAAATAATTATTTGGATGCCAAAGAAAATAACTTCTTATTCCTATGAAAAATAAGGGTTTCTAATAGAAATAGAGTCCCATGGTAAATCTGAATTATTCAGTCAGGTTTGTTTAATTTGATCTTTAAAACCATTTCCCTTCCTATTTGCCAACTGTCAGATACAGAAATGCTGATGATTTTAAAGGAAAAATGAGTAAGACCCTAGCTCTGGACAAATGGAGCAAAATGGGCAGGAGAACTAAATTTAACATTGTAATGTTTGAAATTCCCTTGAATATTTTATTTTTGCTATTGTTTATCAGAAATAAACAAGTAAACAGAAAATTAGGGGTCTTGAGAAATAAGCACATTCTGTGTTCTGACACCTGGCTTTCCAGATGCATCATGATAAGACTCTATTTTTCCATGTTATGAGGAAAATAATACTGTGAAAATTCAAACTGTGAATTAATGACACTTTAACAAATGATAAGGTTTCGTAAAGGACCTTACTGGTTAAACCCCAGAGTCATCGTCTGAGGAGAAAAATAGCCTGTTGGCTTGAAAAATGTTTCAAAATAGGTGACATACAGTGCCTGCAAATGATAATTTCTCTAGCTGGAAATAGGTTACTAGTGGCATACTCCAGGGGACTGATCTTTTTAATAATACATATATAAATAATTTGAATGAGAATATCAGATGTAAGATCATAGTAAATATTAGCTGATGATATCAAAGTTAGAGGAAGGGAATAGCAAACACTTCAGAATTTATGCAGCCCTATTCAGAGGGATTTGGGATCTTTTAAGTGTCTGAGTCATTCAGTGGAAAATGCACTTTAATGCAAACAGATGTAAAACAATGAGTCTAGTGGCAACCACACAAAACAGAGTTTGTATGAAACAGAACAATCATCAAGTGCACTGACTAGACATGAAGTTGAGGTTTACTGTACAATGTAGCTGGAAATACAAGACCAGTATAGCTGTGCAGGAGAAAGTAAGACAGGGGATTAATACTAAGAATGAGAGAAAGGAGGAAATGTAGCACAAATCCAAAGAGGAGTAACGTGATTGTACAATGTGTTGCTGGATCACAGAAATGGATGAGGCTGGCTGTGGGGTTCCATGGGACAGACTTCAGTCAGATAACACCAAGGAACTAAAAAATACTTCACTTACATAGTAGTGAAGTCACAGGATTTGTCTCCAAGTTGCTTTTGAGTAGGGATTTCAGTGTGGTAGAGCTGACAGAACAGCTGGAGGCAAAGTCATCCATTTTTGTTAATGAGGGGATAGAAGCTCTAGGGAGTTGGATTTGGGGAGGGGGGGTGATGTGGGTTTTTAGTTTTGGGTTTGATTTTTTTTTTTCCTCTCCTCAGTTTTGAACCTTTAGCTTAGTAATTCTGAACCATGAAAATAACTCTAGGAGACCTCTAAATATGAGAGACTGAAATGTCTGCAATACCAATGGATGTTTCCTTAAGGTGGTAGGGTGACTGAAATACAATGAGTCCAGAAGAATGCTTAGAACAGCAATGGAAGCAGCAGAAAGCTCAGCAGTAGGGACTAAAAGAGATGACTCAAACTCAAGTGCAGAAGGTTCAAAGAGCTGCTCTTCACTGTTACTGTTTTTAGCATGATTTCCAACTACAACACTTTGTCGTAAAGAATTGGGTGTTTAGATAGGATCACAAGCATCAAGGAGTAAGAGCTGAAAGTGTGAAGCAAATACGTAATTGGACCAATCTGTAAAAAGGAACCTAGTTTTAATATGGTGAACCTAAGATGGAAGACTGTGGTTTTGGCATCTAAAATGTGTTTATTAATACTGAATGAGTATTTAATACACTACTTTAGTGGTCTGTGACAGAGAAGGAAGATACAGTTGTCTCAGCCATCTTAGAAACATAGCCATCTGTTTCCAGATGTGCCCAAAGTAGGCAGTATCTGTTTGGATGGTAGATGACCAATACGTACTCCAGTTGATGAAGAAGGGGGTTTGATTCATGCCCCCTTTGCTCTGAGATGACCTGCCTGCCTCAGAACAGAGGTAAGCATAATAGTTCCTGAAAGGTCTTTCCAAGAGGAAGGGGGATTTTTGTGTTGGGATTGTCTCTTTTGGTACAGGTAAATCATCTTGAGATGGAAAGCAAAGCCAAGCTCTGGAGCAGAACTCCTTATTGTCTGTCTTTTGTGGATATTTGTGTCTTGATGAATGCAAGTTAGGATCACTTCGTCCTTTATTCTCAACCTTGTTGTAGCAAATACCACTGTTGTGTCTGTCTGTCTGGGTTTTACGCTCTATTATCCCATTAGTCTCATCTTCCTTTGATGCTTCTTTCTTCCTGACTCCTTTAGATATTGTTCTGGGGCTCCAGTTTCTTACTCCACCTGAAAGCCTAGGTTATTTGTGATCTTAAGAAATAACCCACAGTGTCCCACTAAAGAGTGTATCTCAGAATATAAACCCTAGGCTGGAACATCAGTAGAGGGTGGGATTGTGTGATGCTGAGAATCATAGCTCATAGGAAGAGCAGTGGAAGGAAATTTGGCCAACCAAAATCCTGAAGGCAGGTGTGAGAGGGTAGGGAATGGGATTTCGTACACACAGCCAAATAACAAGTCGTGGTTTAGTTAAAATAAGCATCTACAAGTCGATATTGAGCTTTGGCTGACGTGGTGCTGGTGATCTGTTGCAATTATGAACAGTATTCATGGAGGCATAAAAGTGTTTAGGGGCAAGCATGTCCTGTCTGGTTACAGGCTTTTTTAATCTCTGCAATATAGAGTTTAGAGAGAGGTTTTGATGTGTCAAACTTTATCAAGATACAGTACCTGCCTTTGGTGGAAGAGGTTGATTGCAGAGCCTGGCAGGTCTTTGGGTCACCTGAGTGAGCACAGGAGAGAGCAGAGGCTGGGAGACAGGGGTGTCCATGGAAAAGTGCACCTTCTGGTGACACTGGGCTTTGACCAGTTCTGTGCATTTGTGAAAATAAAGCTGTCTTTTCTGGAACTTATCACAGTTGTACAGTGGGTAGAGATTAGTCTGATTTATGGGCACAGTTCAGTTGCAGGTACAAACTTTGCAGATGCAGACTGTGTTTGTAAATAAGTCTTTCCTCTGATTGTTTCCTCTTTGTATTCCACATTTGGTCTGGGTTGGGTATCCAGTGAAACCAGTGGGAAATCTACCAGTGACTCTGATGGGAGCTTAAACCCTCGGGTCTTTATGCTTCTGGTTATTTCCACTCTTTTATTTAGCTAATAAGAATTACACAAATGCTTCTCTTAGAAAAATATTCTTTCTGGCAGTAATAAGATATATTTCCCCTGAGAGCTATTTTTGCTGTATTGCTATTGCTTTCTGATCCCTAACAGCCCAGTCCTGGTTGAGCCTCACGTGAAACTAGACTACAGGCTTATAGGCTATATAGTCAATCAGAGAGTAAGGGAAGCACAGCATGGCCCCAGAACAGTCTCATTGCTTTTACTAAAGCATACGGGGAATGGGGTATGTGGAAATGTAGATTTGTAAAACGCATGTTTTTTAAAATAAGCATACAGATGTGTTACACTAAGTTCATTTTATAAGTGATTTAACCCTGTGCACAATTAATGACATGAAAAAGGAACAGAAGCCTTACATATTTTTGCTTTCCTGAGTGGAGTATTCTGTACCCTTGTATTGTGTAACTTTACACCTTGAGATGGGAGCAGGGTAGCAGCAAAAGCTGTTCATATCAGGTTGTAGATAAGGGTGTCACTGGAGCCTTTTGCCCCTCTAGGTGTCTCGTAACAGCCTTTCACGGCAGCTGTTCCATTTTAAGGATGAGTGCACACAACAAATTCCAGACATCCCATGGCCAGCTCAGTTGCTGAATGGTGAGTTTAGGCTTCATTTGGTACAGGCCTCGAGAGGGCTGAGACAGAGCTGTCAGGGCTTATTGTTCAGCCTGCAAGATCTAAATAAAGAAAACATTTCAAATTCCAGTTGACACTGTTGTTTTACCAGAGAAGAATAAACAGAGAGCATAGGTTTTTTAGCTAGTCATATCCCTGTTGCGTTTGGTTCATGTTTTAACTATGCGCCTAATAACATGAAGATCTTGGTTTAATATCTTTATAACCTCCGACAGTTAAATAAAGGAATTAGAAAAGCAGCTTTACCCAGTGACCAGAAATAAATGAATATTCATTGTTGAGGATAAATTGACCTGTATGCTTTTCTTCCTAAATTGTCCTCAATCTCTCAGCTCTATTTGAGAGCTCTAAGCGTAACTAATGCTGCTTTTCTGAAGTATGCATTTAGTAAGTCAACTTTTGCTTATATTAGTAGTTTATATGTTTATTACTACAAAACTACTACTACAGCTAGTGGAATGTTAGCTTTTCATTGCTATTTAATATAAGGTGTTTTGGAAACCTACTATTCAGGTCAGATAAAATGAATAAAACTCCAGAAAATCAAAGGACAGCTGAAGTCTAAGACTTACTAGAAAATTGGACTGGCACCTACTACTGCTTTTTCCTCTAACTTCTTACTCTGTTAAGCAGCTGTATTGATTCTTTCAGAAACACTTGTGTAGATGATTCCTCCACACTTGTGGGGGCTTTTTAAAATAGGATTTATTTTTTTTCTCACAACTGGCACAAAAGCCTTCTGCTTGTTCCCCAAGAAAACAAAAAACTGCATAAAGAATGTCTGGAATGACTGTCACACATGCTGGTAGTGAAGCAGAGGTAAATACTTCCAGTGGTATTACATATTGCAGCAAAGCAACATGTTCATTTGTGACATGAAGATTAATTTATGAAAGAAATGTAGTAGCTGAATTTCCCCATCTCCTTGCACAGTAGAACCGGTCAGAAGTCTGCATCTGTGACTTTGTCCATGATGGTTCACCTATGGATGGATTTCAGTGTTTTCCAAGGAATTGCACCCCTGTCTCAGTCCCTCTCCAACCATAAATCTTCATGACGCATGCAGCTACTCTAAAAGTGAGTCCAGAATGTGTTGCTGTCTGACCAAATGGTAGTGTAGCTTTCCCAAGAGAAAGAACACATTGTTTTTGCAGTTTTAAATAGAGCTGAAAGTGTAGTTGCAGTTAGCCCAACTATTGGATTACTTTCTCAAGTGTGTTAGGAAATATACTTGATGGTAGGGAATACAGAGGGAGAGTATAGCTGTTGGAGCTAGACAGGGCTATTTACTTTAAAGCATAGAGTTGTAATAAATTTTATATCAGAATTATTCTCTATACAGTACTAAGGGAAACTGGACATTTTTTATCAGCACAAGAAGATACTTGTGTGTATGCGTAAGACTGTGACGGTACAAAGAAATAGTATACATTGAGGTTAACTGCACATACATATAATGGTGTCAACTATTATATCTGAAGGTCTCCCAAGAGATAATAAGCAAACATGCTGTAGACGAATGGTCAAATTTTTTTTCCTCTGCTCCCCTGTGAGGCAGTCTAGAGTTATAAATGTTTTGGTGATATATTTCCTCCTCCGTCTTTCTTCTCCTGCTGTTTCTTGTGTTCTCTCATCCTCACATCATCCTCATCTTCCTTACCCCCTTCTTGCCCACATTGAGTTAAGAAAGAAAAACTTGAGTCTGAAGTAACATTCATGTTGTTCTGAAATCAATAGTTCCTGATTTATTTCAAAGCACCCCATCCCATACCCATTTCAGCTTTTGTTTCATGGTGGGACTGTTTCTTCCCCTACCTGTTTAAGCTTTATTTTTATGGTGCTAAAGTTCCTTTCACTTTCAAGAGCTTTGTTCCAAGTATGGGTGGTTTGTTTTAGGAGTAACCTACGGCAAGTAAGTAGCATGCTCTGATAAACAGATATAAATAGATCTAGATGTAATGTGCATAAAAATCATCACCTATGTCATCATTGTTCCTTGACCTAATTAACTCGAGCATACTCCTATAGAATATAGAACAGATTTTTCCTTAGGTGATTCTCTGGGAGGTGGCAGACTTGTGCAGTTATTCAGATAAGATACTGGAGTTCCCTTTCCAAAGTTATGGTCTTTCCCATTGTACTGCAGCAAGTCCTGCAAACTGTAGGTGGTGGCTGGTCTGTCTTTAGGAATTTCTAATGTCCTGTTTTATACTGCATTCTGCCTCTTGGAGGGAGGACAATACATGCCCTTGTGGCATTAGCATTTCTGTACAGAGATGTAATGTTCCCAAGGTAGGATGTTGTTTCCTCTGTCATCTGCCTTATTCAGAACAAGAGCAGATTTTGTCCAGTAGCTCTGTCAATCTGTGATACTGGGATTCTCTGATACTTCATGGTGCTGAGGAGGATATTTCTGTATGTTTGGGGTTTTTCTCTCCTTTGCAATGTTTTAGGGCTGAGGAATCAGGAAGGAAAGGGATAGTGCGCTTGGGTGTTGTCAGGTCAGTAAGAGTGGCCAGATATGTGACTGCAGCATGTTGGTGATCTTGTGAATCAGGAGCAATTCATGTTTGCAGTTGTGCAGTTCAACCGAGTCATATCTCTGAGAATGAACAATGGTGGCTGAGTCCTTGCCTCATTTGTCAGTCTCTGTTCTGTACTCACCATAAGGGACTCGTAAGTTAGTGTCTGTCTCTGCAACAAGCATCTTGTTTGTGATGTGCTAAGCAAGAGATAAAAGGAATTATACACTCATCTCGTGGTTCCCCAGTCCACAGAGCACAAAATGAGAAACATTGATCTAACAAATGACCTTGCATGTAGGGCTTCAAACTGACTTTGGCCTTTCATCTGCAAATAAAGTGGACATTCCAAGTAGAAAATACCTTTTTAGTTTGTGTGGAATTGAGATTGTCATTCCAGCTCAGCACCCTGCCTTGTGAAGGCTGGGCATCCATCAGTTGCATCTAGAGACATAAAGTATGCCAGCACTATCTCTAGAGTCTTTAACAGCTCTCAGTAGAACATCAGTTTTTCGATGGTGAGTTCAGTTCTAGTGTTGAGCCTCATTAGCCTGAAAAAAGGTTTAGTAGCTGGGCGGAGCATGCTGCAATGCCTAATGATGAGGTTTTGTTTGTTTGTTTGTTTTTCTGTGGCCAAGTTGGCCTCCCTGAAGTCTTATTCTCTCATTAGCAAGAGGTTGAAGAGGACTGGTTTTAGGGAGGCTGTATTTGAATGCAGTTGTCCTCAGTTCATCTTAAATCATGACAGCAGCATAGCGAAATGTGAAATATCCAGGGAACAATATAATTGCTTAACCTCTGTGATGACTCGCTGTATCCTCTCACAGTCCTTGTACAGAGATCAGGGGTTTGAATCTTTAATTAAAACTGAAAAAATGTGCTCACATTACTCTGCATCTTCTCTCCTGTTGTTTTCCTCCCCCTCTGCTGTTGTGGGGTTACCCAAACCCTAAGCACAATAGTTTTCCAAGAATAAAAATCTTGCATTCTGCATGGAGGTGACTAGCTTGTCCATGATACACATCAGGTCATTGTGAAGCCAAAGTACATGTTTTCCTTACTCTTCACCTTGTGCCCTATGACCTCTGTAGCTTTAGTTTTGGCTTCCAGACTGAAAGAGAACTTTCCATTTTATTCTTTTTTTCCCCTCTGAAGCAGTCAAAGGTGATTTGCTTCTCTGACAATAGTGATGGTTGTAACTCTTAACAGCCTTGGGGAACACAAGAGGTGGATATAATAAGGTACATAACGTTACTTGTGTGTCAGAGGTTGAGCCTGCAGTTATGAGCAAGAGCTCTCTTCCTGGGGTGCATTTTGGGAAATAAAGTGCCAGCGGTACTCGTGCAGAATTTGATGTGGGTTGGCTGGGGGTTATTTACACAACGTTTGTAGGACTGGGGTGTTCCTACTGTTGTTAAAGCTGATATCAGTACCCTGTTACCTTTGAGAAGTGGATGTTCGTAGTTCTCATGTAAAGGCAGCATTAAAAGGGTAGTCTTAAGCACTGATATCCCCAAATATTATACATTAGCATTAAATGAGCTTATAATAATAATGGGAAAACCTTTAGGAATCGCGACCTTTAGAATCATTTGAACCGTCTGCTTTCTGTCAATTTTTGCCTTTTAGAAAGTGCTAATTCTCGTTAAGTCCGCATGAGAGACTTGTTTAATGAGCAGATTAAATGGGTGATTATATGTCTTTTTAAAATGGTTTTTGTGGACGGGCTTCATGATGCCACTCTCCCATTTGGCACAGCAACACAGAACAGTCTTTTTAATTACCCCTGCAGGGTCACTGGGACCCAAGCTGTTTGCTTTATTAAACCCTGATGGTGCCTTTGGAACAGCTCCTTCTAAACTCTGCTGTCACAATTGTATCTAAATTAGCATCTGAGTGACCCTCTTTTCAGGCTTTCCAAACCCCAGCTGACAGGGATTGCCAAAAGATGCTAATTGCTTGGGCCGGGCTAGGAACAAGGGCTAGCCAAGATAACAAAAGGACTAATGTTTCTTTCAATATGCATCCAGATTCACATAAGTACCTCTTTTAATTACCAAGAATTATTGTAATGCCCAGTCAATGGAATAATTGACCCTCAACAGGGAGAGCTTATTATGTAATAAATAATGGCGTCAGCCTTGTCAGAGTAGCAGGTACTGAGGTGATTTGCTGGACTGAAAAGAGCTTTTCTCAGCAAGGGCTCTGGGATAGACCAAGGCATCCCAGTAGGAGTCCAGCAGAGGGAACTAATTTGAGTTTAACTGAGAGGAAATGCACTGAAAGCTTTTAGACTTATCCTTATGATGACAAAGGAAGAAATAAAAAGGATTGGGTTGGTAGTTTGGCAGCTTACATGGAGGGAATCTCTCACTGATGAGGCAGACAGGCAAATATTGTGCAGCTACTTCTAGTCTATGGGGTTTTCAAGAGCATATTTTCATCATACTGGGGGATAACAAGAGAGGGGGTTTACTGACTTATCCTAATTTATGTCTCTGTCTCGGCACTGTATATATTCACCGTGCTTGCACACGAATAACATGACATTATTACAGAGAAGCAATTGATACATGTAAAATATCTAGTGTGGTTTTATGCAAAGAAACAAATCCGACGTGGGTTTGCCTGCTCTCCTGTTCTTATACTTGCCTTCCATTTCAACTCCTAAATCCCAGGAGCTGCTGCAGACTGGAGGGGTTAGATCTGTTCTCAATGCCACTGAAGTAAAACCACGGTTCATTTATTTTGTTGGTGTGCCCAGAATAACTCAGAAAATGATATCTGGCCTTCTATTCTGAAGTCTCCATTTTCATAAAGAAAATGCAGTCTACTGCAGAGCAGTTATCCTGGTGTTCAGTGTAGGCTCTGGGGATAATCTAGCAACTGTTGGCAAATATATATGGAAAACACATACAGACATGGAAAATCCCTTCCCATCCCCCTTGCAAACATGGAAAGAGGCTGTGCACACAGCATGGTCCTAGGGGAAATGTTTGTAGTCTCCTTTATGACAGTGCTCTTGTCCTTTTAGGTCAGACTATTCAAGTTTGGCTTGAAACATGTTGGCAGAACGACTTGAGGAAACCTGCATAGTGCCTGCCAAAACAAGTTTTGGACCAAACCATGCTTTTTAGTGCCTTGCTTTTTGTGATTAAGATCACTCCTGCAAAGCATGTATAAAGCAAGAAAGCAAATACTGACTTGGCTAGGTGATGTATGAATAGCACTTTTTGTTGTGTTTATAAGGTCACCAGGAAGATGTGATGGAATTGCCTCCTTGTGCTAAACTTTCAGTTTATCCACTGTGTTGTCCTTTGGGAATAGTTTTTGTGAAGTATGGTACATCAGTATTCTGAAAAAAACATATTCTAGTTCAGAGCTGTTTCCAATATGTTGCTCCTTTAAGTAGACAACTTCTTGCTTTGCATGCTCCTTAGCTATGAGCATGGATGTCCAGTGAGGTTTAGCATAACAGAGGAAATATTTCAGTCAAAGGCTGATAAGCTGAATATGAATGGAAAATGAATGTTGTAGATTAATTACACATAAGTCGTATTAAGCTCTTTCCATTTAAATGTGCTCTTCACTGTTCTTTCTAATCTGTCCTTACATGTCACTCAGGCTCAGCATTTTCAGATTGCCAGAGCAGGAGAGAGG
Source organism: Nestor notabilis (assembly GCF_000696875.1). Lineage (NCBI taxonomy): Eukaryota > Metazoa > Chordata > Aves > Psittaciformes > Psittacidae > Nestor > Nestor notabilis. The sequence continues at coordinate 78,329 of NW_009928058.1, read as the reverse complement.
AGCAGGCTTGAGGATAAATTTTGTCTGATAAATCCAACTGTATCCTTCCAGAAAGCACAGCCTCCCCTGAAGAGGCATTCAGGTCAGGGTGGGATCGCAGCACGGCAGCAGTAGTGGTATTGTGGTATTGGGAACTGGTTGTGCTTCATCATGTAATCACCAGGTACAAATATTGTTTGAACTGTGAACCAAATTTAAGCTGTACATTTAGGATGTGTTTAACTCCTACTGAGACTGCATATTCTCATAGAGTATGTGTGCACATGAGTGTTTGATACAGCACACCTGAGAAATCTTGAGAGCATCCTGTCCCTTTCACCCTTTCTTTTTCTCTCTGAATTGTGCACTTACTTGTACTGCTGAAATTCCTGAGAGCCTTCATAGTCTTGCTGTTAGGCTTGTTAAGGAGAAGTCTCTATCTGTATAGTAAGCACCAGAGAAAGGGGAGAATCAAAGAGAACATGCAATACTGCACAGCATGAGAGTCATCTGTACATCACTGAAGTGAGTACACAGATTTGGCAGGAAAGGGGAGTTCTGAGGTGGGATAGTGCAGGGAGAGTGAAACAGCTTTGATGGCTTTTTCCAAGGAAGAGCTTCAAAGAAACTGAGGATGCTTGGCTGAAAGTGGCAAGTCTGTGATGGGCAACGGCTTCAGATACTGTGGAAATCTTTGTTTGAAGTTAAGCCTTAATTTTCACCCTTTTCTACCATGGTTTCTTTGCTGCTTTGATTTGTTTCCTCCCCATGTCCCTCGCAAGCTCCTTTTTTTTTCTTTCTTTCCCTTTCAGTGGGGCTTGAAGCAATGAGAGACTGGGGTGTGCCCGCTGATGTTTGAATGAGGTGGCAGTCATGATGAGTTAAGGAGATCAGTATTATAAAGCTTTATCTTCCTTCCTATGTGCTCCATAGGCAGAAGAATCAGCTGATCATTGTGCTCATTTTATCTGTGGCTGTAGGGCTAGTCACTCTAAAGCACCAAGACTTGAGTGATAGCTGAAGTAGATGATGAGGTGGCAGGGCAGTTATGAATTATTTTACATCTATTTTCAATGTAGAAGATGAAGGGGAAATTATTATTCCAAGGGCATTTCTTATGGAAATCAGTGTGTGACCTTAGCAAATCTTAATGTTTTAGGAGAAAGTTAGGATATCTATTGAAAATTAAAGTGCAGTAACTCACTCAAATACTACAGTGGAGATAATGACGAGATAGAACAATAAGTCTGTACCCCATGAATTGCTTGATAGAACAGTTATTGCATGAATGGAACATCGTAAGCACTTTATAAATCCCTTCCTGTTCTTTTTTAACAAGTGCTCCTGAAAACCTTAAAGGTATGCAAATGAAGTCTATCTTTGAGGGGGAGCCTAAGAACGAAATAGAACTTAATTTTACTTCATCTCTTGGAAATGAAATTGAGGAATGAATTTTCCTATTAGAACAGCAATAGCCATGGATAACTCCATCAATTATCTTTTGAATTTTTCTTGATACGGTTTTATGTAAGTGAATATGGAGTTTGGCCCACAGAGATTTCATACATGAAGAGCATAAGGGGAAAATTAGGTTAATGTAACTTAAGCCAAAATGGCATGGCTTTGCTGAGGAAATTGTAGTTCTTTAAATTATCAGCATTATTGAAAAAGTTGATGGAAGATAAAGGCAACCTGGATAAGACGAATTACTTGGGTTTCCTAAAAGCTTTCCAAAACGCCCCTCCTAGAATTCTATTGAGGAAAATGAATAGCCATGTAATCCAGGGCAAAGTGCTAGTGTGGATTAAAAACTGCTCAGGCAGGTGTGTGCATAGAAAGCAGGATTGAGACAAGGTCAGTGAAGTGACCTAAACATAGTAGAGCTTTAAGGCAAAGATGATGGAGAATGTGGAAAAGGGAGGAAGCTTCTGTCAAGTTTATTCCATGAGGAGGTTAATGAAGGAGATCCTAAAATAGAAATCACCTGTTCTTGAGACTGATGCAGAGACAGAAGAAACTAGTGAGGACTTGGCTTGTGTGTCAGGGGACGGGAATATTTCACAGGCCTTATGAGCTTCTGTGGCAGAGAAACTGAGGAATGGGAGAGAAGAGTGAGCAGCAATTTGTCAAGGGCTGCTCAGGAGGAACTATCAGACTAGCAGATGTGTGGTGAGAAGCAGCAGGTAGATTTAGCTTGAGTATTGAAGCATAAAATAATCAGAAATTGCTCAAAGGATTGAGATGATTTGACTTTGAAGAAAGCTTTTAAGAGCATTTGGCAAATAAGTACCACACTTGGTGTAGCATGAGGAAGACTCATCAGTCTTCTACCTATCTTACCCTGCAAAAATATGGGGGTGCTTGGTGAGGTTAAAATGCTAGTAAAAGATCCCTTTCCTGTGGAGTGATGAAACTACCTCAAATCGTGTGCTGCACTGAGAGGTGTTGTAAGTAAAATACACCAGTCTTCAGTAATAGGGCGTGTAAGCGGTACTACAATGTAAACTGTGGAAATGTGTAGTTCGTGTCTGCTGAGAGTAACATTTCAGTTCCCTTCAGACTTCTACAAGAATTACCAGTGTCTCTCCTCTTGTAATTGTACAGTGCCAACAGCCACTCCACTCTGTCTGGGTCACTGGATTTCTGCCACAGCAAGGCCTAATGCTGTCCATCACCATGAATCACCTACTGGGATGGGTGACCCAAGTGTAGCATCAAATGTTAAAACCAATACTAGTTGAACACTATTAGGATTCTGTGAACACACATAGTTCTTGCTGCTTTTTAGATTTCTAATCAACATGGATGCTAGGCCATAGCTCTACAGTTTTCCCACTTAGCTGCTGGGGAAACATAATTTTTTAGGGTTTTTTTTGGTTCATTAGAACTTACTCCTAGTGCAATGAAGTTTCTAGCGAATTGGTATTAACTCAGTAAAATGGCATATTTACTAACCCTGGCTGAGAAAGCATGACCAGTATGTAAATTCTTTTGAGGCTGAGTATTTGTCTGTAAAAAAAGACTTTCAGGAATGTATTTAATCATTTAGTGAAGGTGCTTACAATTTCTTCTTGTTGCTTCCTTTGTAAGCAAAACTAACTAAGCTGTAGCTATGCTCTGACAATTATGGTAATGCATATTATGTTCAAGTTTACAGAAATCCAGGACTATTGCTGGCCTTCAATTACACTAGCCTAAGCAAGCAGGGGAATTCTCCAGCCATCAGTCCTTTCAGTCTTTAACCAGTTTCCAGACAGCAGTTATCTCAGTCTTTCCTTCTCCTTCCATACAAGTTGCACAAATAGAATCAAAGAATTGAAGAATGGTTTGTGTTGGAAGGGACCTTAAAAATCATCTAATTCCAACCCTCCTGCCATGGGCAAGGACACCTTCCACTAGACCAGGTTGCTCAAAGCCATGTCCAACCCAGCCTTGGACACTTCCAGGGATGGGGCAGCCACAACTTCTCTAGTAATTATTTTAGACAATATCCTGTACAGACTTCAAACTTCAGCAATTTTTGTGGCAGCTGTCATCAGAAAAGTATGATTAGAAATTTTTTAAACACAGGATAAGTAGTTCTTACTAAATCACAACTTTGCAAAGTGTGGGAGATGTTGCTTCAGCTTGGTTGGTGGGGTTTTTTCCCTTTAAATGCTAATTTCATTACTCGGCTACCTTGATAGGCATGTTGGTTTCTAAAGTCTTGGCAATACAGGAGAGCTCTGAAAGTAGGAATGGATAGGTTTCTTTATGCATACGGTTCTAATTTTTTAATTATCATTCATTAACACCCATTTTATTATGTTTCCTGGCTAATTGAATCTTTAATGTTTTGGACATAGGCAATTAATTTCTAAAACTAGGGCAGCGTGTGTGTACACCTAGTATTTGTCAGGTTAAAAACCAATAAAATTCAAAAAAAGGAAAGCCACAAATTGATGGGTTTGATTAAAATTTAACTAAACACTTTAAAGAAAGGATCTCTTTGGTAAAAATTCACTAAAAATATCTCTGAGATACTCAATCATTTATCAAAAGTAAAGGAGGCTGCACATAGCAATAATTGGATACCTAGGATGAGAGAGAGGCATTTTTTAATGAGATAAATCAAGATCTTTGCGATAATAAAATATAATGAATAATAATATACCGAATGAAATAAAGAGGCCAACTGTTTTTTTGCAAGCCACCTTTTGTACTAATATTCCATCTCACTTATTCTGTGCATCAGATGTTCAGTTGATATTGAGAAAGCAGACGAAGTTGCTGGTTTTGTCACAGATACTCCTTTAGAAGAGGAGTGCATTGCTTGCTAGTTGAAGCTGTTGATACTAGTTATGTTTTTAACGGAGCAAGTTCTGTGTACAAGAGTAGTACAAACTGAAAGGTAAGTAAACTGCAAATTTTTCTTTAGCTTGTTTACTTGCCTGCTGAGCTGCACCATGAAAAGCTTAGTTGCAAAAGCTGGCTTCTGGATTAAGTGATGTGTCACTGAGCGTTAGAAATATGTGCTATACTTACAGTGTGGAAAATACTTATTTCATAGCTTATTTGGGCAGATGTGAGCAAGTGTGAGAAGTATGTTAATATATGGAAACACATAACTCTGTAAGTCAGAAGTTTCCATAGTTGGTAATATCCCCAGCACAGATTAAATTTCCACCTAAAGCACAGCGATGTTCTTCACGTCTCTTCTCAACCTTGCCAAGTGAAGGCATGTCTCTTCAGCAGGCAGGGATTTGGTTTGCTCAGAAGTGGTTTGCTCTGGTCACTTCCATAACAGGCCAGGCAGGCTGAGGGTCACTGACTGTCCAGCTTTAAGCAAGAGGATAGTGTTTAAACAGGATTTATGGCAAGCCAAGCCATATAAATTGTTGCTGTATCAGGTCACTAATCCAGTTAGTCCTCTGTCTTCTCTCAGGTTACACATAGTAGTAGTATTTTTCAAAATAAGGAATTGGACCATCAAGGATTGACTGAAACATGAAAAGCTGCTGATTAACCGTAGTAATCTGGATGGCAGTGGGGAGCACCTTATACCCTGATCCATGAGGATTTATACGCTAAAAACTGTAATCCCTGACTTGGTCCTTTTTGTCATGTCTTAGAGGGCTCATGACTGGTTGGTAGAGCATATGTTACTGATCCATACACAGGTCAGCTCGATCACACAGTGTTGGCTCTCTTTGAATCCAGCTGCTACACTATAATAAAAGAAAGCTAAAAATATATCAAATATTTTCCTAATACTACGCTGCTGTGAAAGCAACTGGGTAGTCGTAGGAAGTCATCACTGAGTTGCAAATGGGAGGAGCTGCCCCCTTTGAGCAGTCCCTCCAATTACACAGTACATTCCAGTAGGAAATCTGAGGGTTCACTCTTGCTACACGGTCTCATACCAGAAGAGCCAGTGGGGGGAGGACGGTTCCTCCATGGTTCAGTAGGTTGTTGGCTTCAGAGAGATCTTGTTGCATTGCATTCTTCAGGCTCTGTGGCAAGGATTTCCACTTTAAAATCTGCTCCCTCCTTGACTTGGAATATGCCCTTGTCCTTTCTCCTGCCAAGGGTGATTAGTGATAGGGAAACACAAGGCAGGCTGATGATCTTGCTGGCTGGCGATGAGCTTGTTCTGGTTTCAGCCACCCTAGAAGTGTTTGCAAAGTACAGATATCCTGCTTGTGTTCTCAGACCCTTTCATGATAATGAATTCACATCCAGGTCCGTTACTTGAGCCTCATCTCCGTTTATGTTGTGATACAGTTGACAGCTGTGTGGCTGTCAAGATAGAAAGTTCCAGGATTTTAGTCAATCGAGAATATTCAAATTAGTAGCTGGAAGGGCTCTACCGGGTACACTTATGCAGCTGAGTGGGCTGGATTTTCATACTGTGTTTCATTTCACACCTTTCACTGGGTTTTTTTTTTCTCAGATAAGCTAAGAGTGCAGCTGGTGGCTGTGTCTGCATCTACATAGAGGAAGGTCTCAGTTTTCTGCCAGCCTGCCAGGCTGGTGTGTACTGGGCCCCTAACCATTTCCTCTTTACTCCTTCTCTGTGAGATCTTACCTCAGTCCTAATATCGCTGATAATGCTCTTCTCAACACCACTTCTTGCTTTCTCTTTAACCTTTCTGTGGAAGTGGTGCTTTTGGTGGTTTTCTATCAAGATGACAGGGGAAATACAGGGAGTAAATCTGCTTTTGGAACTGTAGATTTCCACCAAAGGACATGATTGCTTTTGCTACAGATTTATTCCTTTATGATAAAACAAACTGTTCAATAAGTGCCTCTCTGACCTTCGAATGACAGTGTCACGTCTGACACTGTCGTCATGCACGCTAAGTTTGAAAAATCAGACAAAAACTTCTTCCGGGAGAAAGTATCAACTTTTGTGTTTTGTAATACTGTTCCTGGCTCTGGGCAGTCTCATGAAAGAAGAGTTAATTCAAAGGCTGCAAAGGGTTACTACTCATTCTCAGGGAAAGCAGAAGAGTCTAAGAATTTGCCTTGCACACTGCGATAGAGCAAAATTGGGGGTGAAATGCTACTTAAAATATAGTTCTACTATTATTACTTCTACTTAAAACGTACCTATCTGGAGATGGAGCACCAGATGAGGAAACATGTTATTAATACTGCTGGATGGTGTTGAAGCAAAGGGATCTAAACAAGCTCTGTATAAACTTCAGCTAAAGAGTACTTGTAAAGAGCTGCTTTCTAGGATTATGAAATCCAGGACAGCTTTCCAGTAATAGTAGCAGTAGTACAGCAAGAGAGGAAAAACCAAATTGCTTTGGAAGCAAGAGATCAATATTTTCATGGGTTGACAAATGGACAGTAATTTTATCTTGAAAAAAAAGAAAATGTCTGCACGTGAAGTGGTGCACCAGGAGTCACAGGAGTCAGAGCAGAGCACTTTGAAGCTCTTAGAGAAACCATTCTAAATGTGTACTTGTAATGACACTTTACTGCCAATGTGAGTTCAGTAACTGGCAAGGTAGCTTCCAGTTGGAAATTCCCACTAGTCTGTCATAAATTTTCATTTATAGATGAGCCAATTTGGCATTTTAATATTGTGATATCTTTGGTATTCACTTTTAATCTTTTATAACTTCAGAAGAGTCAGTTTAGGGGCCTACACTTTCTCCTCTGCATTATAAGCCTAAATAGTATGGTAAATCCCTTGGATTTAGTAGACCTAAGACGTGTCTCCTCTGTAAGATCCCACATGTGAAGGATGTATATTTCCCTGGTAATTCCCTTTTTGTGTCAACTCAGATGCTATGAAATACGTATGTTTGTTATATCCTATAATTGAACCTGTGCTTCAAAACTCAAGGTCAGCAAGATTACCAGGATGTGGTAATCAAAGTTGTGCCAGCCAGTCACCTTTTGGTAGGTGTTGTTATCCTATCTCTCCAATGGAAGCTATCAGGAGCTGTAATTGGTTCTTAGGAGTTCATTTGCTGTTAGAGCAGAATCTTAAAGGTCTTTTCCAACCTAAATGATTCTATGGGTTTGAGCGATGTGTAGAATGTTTTTTGGTAACTGTTGATATATGCCAAGTAAGAAGAGCGATTTTTAGCAATTCTTTTGCTTTAACCACTACTGTAGTGCAGAGCCAAGAAAAATGTAGGCTTTTTTTAAGCCTGCAGATCTTTTCAAAATAATAAAAGGAAAACTAATTTCATATAGCTGACTGAGGTTAGGAGCAGTACATACTTGATTAGTTCAGACCACACAAACTGTAGTGAGTCTTGGAGCTGTTTAATTACAGATTCTTTCAGCCCTGCACTTAAAATTACAGTAGAACTGGAAACCTTACAATGTAATGAGTTACTAAAATTCACCTATGTTTTTCATAATACCAGTCAGAAGGTGTTTAACATGCGTATCAGATTATGTGAATAGAGCACGAGTTTATGTTCTATTTCATTAGTCGTATGTTCTGTTACATTGGAACTGTTTTGGGGGCGGGTTGAACAGGAATTCATTTAAGGTGAATAACAAGAAGAAATCAAGGGCACCTGTGTCTTCCTCATCTTTGTAGCTGAACTACTGTGGCGTTCACTCTGCTAATTTTGAGGCATGGAGGTGGTGGGTGTCTAGTATAGTTATGCAAATCTTTGTTCCTTCTAAACCCCATCTTCAAGAACGGAGTTTTTCAGAAAAGCTCGCTCTGTAAGCATCAAAAAGCCTTTGGCAGATAGCAACTACGTGTTGTCATCACCGTGGATTGGGCAATGTCCTTGCTTACTATGTGTGTGTGAGGTTGGGTAGAGCGGTTGTGAGTTCACCAGCTAAATGTAGGGTGAGAAGCCAGAACCAGTCTGGAAGTAGACCAGATGTGTTAGTATATTTAATTCCACACTACATGTGCTTTGCTACCAGTCTGTGTCTGTGCCTATGTAGCTTCTGGCTGCCAATGCTTGAGCCTCAGTGGTTTGTTTCATCGGAAGCCTCTTTACTTAAACCATGTAGGCTGAGATTTTTTTTCCCCTTCGGAGACAAGATTGGCTTATGCAAGACTCCTAACAGTTTGTTTATTTTTGTGATGCTAGGCTGGCCTTGCTTTTGGTTTTGGGAACCTCTGCGCTTTCTAAAGACATCAGATAGAGTGGGTAGAGATTATGTTCCTTGTATGCTGGGTCTTCTACTATAAAGCTCTACTGAAAACCTGTGTGGTCTTGGGGCTTTCTGTGTTTGCATTAGTTTAATTGCCTCTCTGACCCCTCTTCCTCTGTTGGCCTTTCAAGCTCTGTGGGCTCTTAGCCTCACTGGTATCTCTCCACAGGATCTTTGTACCAGGAAGCATCCAGGCTTGCCTGGAACTCCCCCAGCCCTGCTGACCAGTTATATCCAGCAGTTTCTCTGGCTTTTATACTGAACTTCTGGGTTTGCATTTTTAATAACTGTGTAATTCACTTCCTTCTGTTCCATAAAGCTGTAGATGAGGAGTTTATTAGTTTTTGCTCTCTTCATAATACATCTGTTTCAGCATCTGACTGCTTTTTCACTTCTTTCAGAAGCATGGTATTTAGTTTCCCTCCGAGAAAGCAGAGTAATTTATAAATACCCTTCTAGAGCAGTTCTTTTAGGCAACACTTCCAGTTATTTGGTTGCCTGTGTTAATTTCTTTTTATTATTTCCTTTTTTTTCCCCCTCTGGGTTACCAAGATTAATTTTTCATACCATAATACTTCTATGTATCCTAGAGAGTGTTTTTAAATTTCAGTCTATATCATTACGATATTTACTGCCTTAACAGCTTCCAATTTATCTTTAATCCTACATTGGGAAATTTTTCAGTCTCAGTTCATCTGTTATGCAAAATCCAAAGTGGTGATCCATGAATTAAGGCAGCAAGAGCCACCATAGTTTGAACAGGGTGCAGCCGCGTGACTTTCCACTATTCTTTGATTTCCCTGTGCCTAAACGGACTCTTGGGTGTGCTCTGCAGGGAATCCTGACTGTCCAGGTCAGGAACTTGTTGAAATAAGATGTGGCTCTATTCCAGCCCATGCCCCAGCATTTCTTTTCCATGAAAATTAGACTGCAGGGAATATCACCTGAATATTCATGCGTTGTCCCTGTTTGGACATGGAATGTGGCCCAGACACACCCTCAAACTTAATGGTACTCCTGCATCAGCATTCAGATGCATGCACTGATTCTCACATGTGTTTTTATTCGTAGAAGTCTACTTCTTTCTATTAAATCTGGATTTCCAGCCCTAATTTTCCTATATGTATACCTCCTTTGGACCTGATGTATTTCAGAGGTAATCCATTATAAACTCTCATCGATACCTGCATTGCCTCTTTCTAGAAACCGAGGGTAGTAACAGAGTTCTGTGAACTCTCTGGTGGCTTGAGGCTTTTCTTGGGATTTCTCCTGCTTTCAGGTACAATCAAAGTTGCTGGACATATAAACGCTTAGTTGATCAGCTTCTACTACTGAAATGTGCTAATTTAGATCTTGTTAGAGCCTTTCCATGCAACACTAATAATTGTATTGTAGATGGGCCTAACCAGGAAGCCTACCAGGGTCAAGCTGACATCTAAGCAAGTGCTGGAGTCTGCCCCAAGTAAGGAAGATGTAAGAAAACCTGGATTCTGTCAGCAGGACTGCACTCAAGACTGATGCTTTCAACAGCAGAAGCTTTGCCAGGGATTGAGAGTAGTGGTGTCTGTGAAAGAGGTTAAAGCTGCTGTCTTCTGGACATTTCATATTTGTTTTAGCCTTGAAGAGCTCCAGATTTGCTTCCCTTTTGTTTACCAGTTTCTTGCAGTGCATGAACTCCCCTGCGTTACACTTTCCTGTTTGTTCTCTAAGGAACATTACTATTGTAATAGCAATAATGTGATGATACTATCCTACGTTCTTCTGACTTGGCAGTGAGTCCTCTCATTTGCACTTGACTGATGCTGTCAGTTGAGTGAAGGGCACTGAGTCATGTTACTAGATTGTTTTCCCAGAGTCGACTGATGTCTGTATTAATTATTGTGATGCGGGGTTTTTTTTTTTTTTTTTTTTTTTTGCTTATTTTCAGTGCTTTCTCTTCTGATGACCAGTTACACTTCATAATTGATGGGGGGGAAAAGGGGTGTATATATAAGTAGGTACACCTTTATTCTGCTGTTTTGAATCCACTTTGCAGAAAATGATTTCTTTGTAAGCAGCTGTTTTGTTTTGATTCTCCAGACTTATGAGTATTAAATGTCTAGAACTTGCAGTTTCAGACAGTGTCACTCCTGGAATATCACACTTGAGCTCTTGGGTTAGTAAATAAGATGCAGGGGTTTTTTTGCTGCTTAGTAAAATAGCTTGGATATGGTCTTTTCAGGCTTATAGGAAACACCATGTTCCTATGAGCATGCCCTGGAACTTGATTGCTAAATGTCACATGGGGTCAGGTTATATTGTTTAGTTTGCCAATTTGCATTTGGACTTGATTTCCTGTCTTTAAAACTGTGTCAGGTAAAATGCAGGATGTCTGGACTGGAAAATTAACGGAAGGCACCTCACTCCTGAAAATGCATAATCAATATTGGCATGCTAATAGCTGTCTTAGGCTGTAACCGTGTTAGTCAAGGCAATTGGATGTGGAAACACTCTGAATCCGTCAAAACAGACATAGCAGCTGACAGTTATGAAATCAATCACTTGATCTCTTCTCTCAAGTGTACATTTTAATAAAAGTAGACATGAACTCCTGAACTAAAATATGTGACCATGTAAAAGTTAAAAATACACCAGACTGCCCTTTCCTAATTACTTTAACAACTGCTTTTGTTAATGAAATGACAGTGGCAATTTTAATCCCCTAAATTTAAGAATTTTTAGCTCTCTGCCAGAGGAAGTAGCAGCAGAAATAATTGTTTCTCTAGCGTGCTTTATCATTGAATCTGAAATAATTTAGAGGCAAGACAATATCTTCATCCTCGTTGTATCACAGTTTCCATTCTGTGGATCAGGAAACAAAATGACAGATGGGCAGAGACCAGGCAGGGTGAAGTATAGCTAGTAGTGTGGCTCTTCAGTAAAGGTTGTGGAGGGATCGACAATACTGCAGGTAACCGTGTGGGTGTTGTAGCATCCTTCAAATCAGCATAAAAGCCTGAAGTTTACAGTGAAATTTTTCCTAGCTACATTTTGAAAGGTTTGGAAAAGGACCACAAAATGCACGCTTATGAAAGTGGTGGGGGTAGGAGTCTGTTTGTAGTGGGAATTGCAAACAGAAACTGAAGTAATTTGGCTTTTGTTTTTCTCCTAAGGCTGTTGTTCTGCTGAGATGCAGGAATCAGACACTGAACCTGACTAAAGTATAAATGAAGGAGGGTAGTGAGCATCCTGTACCAAAAAAGAGCATAAATTAGGAGGGCTAAATACGGGTTAGGAAAATCAACCCAAATGTAAATATACACACACGCTGCTGTCAGTAACATAGAAGAGGTTAAAAAAAGAAAAAGCAAAGATTGTTGTGAGGAAGCACCGCTGTCATGTTAAACTGGGGAGGTATTTGGCTCATTATATCTAATGTCACATCACTTATTTAGAGCCCAGAATTAGTGTTTATAATAAACCCCCTGACACAGCCATGACTAGCCTGATTCAGATGGCCCCTTTCCTTTTTTAATTTGTGAACAAAGCTTCTCCTTTGAAGAGAAGAATTTGTTTACAGTTGTTTATCAGAGCAGGAAATGGATCAATTAGATGTAACTTTTTAAGTTAATTGACTGCCACTACTAAAACCACCTGACGTGATGCTGGTGCCAGCAATGCCAGATGAGTAATCTCATCGTTGTTGCTGTGGGAAAAGCAGGGACATGATGGGAAATGTTATTCTTGGCACTCAAAAGATTAAAAATTTTAAATATTTATAGGGTCTTATCTAAAATACTGATTGGTTATTAGTGCCTTGAATTGAGGCAGAGATGTGTGAATCCCTAGAGCTTTATGACCATATCCCATCTGAATAAATCTGAACCATTAACAGGGAATTGACGCTCTAAATCTTCCTCTAGCTATATTTTCCTTTCCACACTGTGCTGTCTTTATATTTATTTTTCACTTGGGTTGTTTCGTTAATGATCTAGAATATAACAACAGCACCAAAAAAAAAATTATAGGTTCTCCCCTTTTTGAAATACTTAGCTTGAGAGCTATATTTGTATCTTTTTTTCCTGCTGCACAGGTTTATAATCCTTTTTCCTTGTGCAAAGCAGAATGACTTCATTAATGTGGTGCCACCATGTTGCTATACCAAGTTTAGCAATCTTTTCTGCTTCAACAATACTTCCCTGCTGACTTAGGGTTTTTTTGGAAGGGGACGGGGGGAGGTTTAGCATAAATATTCTGGATTTTTTTTTTTTATTCTGGCAAATTCCTGGCCTGTTTGGAGACTTGAGAAACTATTAGACGCATTTGTTAGTGTTGCAAACCTACATTTTTCCTGTCAGTTGTAGAGTAGCTCCAGCTTTTGATGACTGTAATGAGGTCTTTGATAATGCTTCTGCTGCCTGTAGCAGATGGGCTTACTGTGGGAGCCAGGAGCCCTTTCTGAAAGCCCCCATTTCAGAGCTGAGAGAGAAATAGGAGAGTGCAACCTTTAAGTGAAGACTCCTATCTCACCTGATCTTGAACCTCACAGGAGGGCCCCTTGAGTCCGTAAGTGAGGTTGAAACTATTTGGTGTGGCTAATGTTTATCGGGTTGTTAAAAAAAGAAAGAAGACTTTTACTCTATGTTTTCCACTTTGCTGTCAAGCCTGTGGTAAAACAGTAAAAGAGAGTGAATGAACTTGGGGCGTACTTTAAGGGCAGAGCAGGTAGGATAACTCTTCAGGTCAGATATCCTAAAAATAAGTCTCAAATTCAGTAGGCTTCTGAGCCGAAAGCAAGATTAATTAAACTTAAAGGAAAGCAAAAATAAGCATTTAAAATGCTGGTTTGGTTCACATAAACCTGAGTAAGCCAAAATCTGGATTACTCTATTATGTATGGCTGTGGGATTTATTTTGTGAGCATTTTCCTGCACAGCTCAGATTCTCAGCATCCTTCTCTGTGTGTGGCTGTCTCTGAAGGAAGAGAGGAAGAGACTTCAAGTTTTGTTACAGGTGCTCAGAATATGCTCCAAGTCACCCTTTTTCATATCAGGCTGTGCTGGATGTATGTTTGTAGGGAGGAGGTAATACGATGATACTCTTTTGAGTATTTACCCAGGACTACACCTCTGCAGCTGTGTTCATGTCTGTGCCTTGGAAAAGGGCATGATTCTCTGGGAGGGATTGTAAAGCCTCACTTTGCAGAGCACATTTAATAGGAAAGCACAAGCTGGCCACAGTGTGTGGTTTTGTGGACTGAAAGCTTGTCACTTTTGTGGGAGCTGAACCCTAGAGCCTGGCACTCTGGTATTGGTTTTCCTCTGCTAAAATGTTCTTTAAGAAGCTCTATGTAACACATGTCTACATTGAGTTACCTTTCTCCCTTTCACTTCTTGATCAAAATGCTCATTGCTTTACTTGTCTGTTAAGAAATACTAAAAGCTTTGAAGAACTCTTGTGATGGATTTAAGTATCACCGAGACCAGTGGCTACCATGCCTTGCTGTGGGAGCAGTTGGGCTCTCCAGCAGTCTGGGTCTCACTGAGTGTCATCACCTGGAGGTTGAACACAAGTTTATTAGATTACAAAATTTAATGTGAGAGCAAAGGAAGAGTGGGTTTTAGAAGGTAGAGGAAGCAGAGTGGATCTGGGGTATATAAGAAAGATGATGAGTTAGGAGTCAGTGCAGTGTCAAGGGGATTGGGCCCCTCACTGTTATAGATCCTCTCAGTCTTGCCCAATTGACTTCATTGGTAGAAAAAAAATGTTTTTTACCTGGTGCTCTCAGCTGGTGCAATCCAACTAATGCATATTTGGTTCCAGTACAGGTATCTAGCCTATTGTCCTGGCTGTGACAGTGCCCAGTGGCAGATGATTAGGAAGAGAATAAGAACAGAAAAGGTACCATATAATGGTGGTACTGTGGTGTAGTCAGTCTCCTAGCTCTAAGCAGCTCAGAGATTTCAGCACTCAGAAACAATTCCTTTGTATTTATTAAGCCTCAGTGGTGGTTTTTTTGAGGTTTGTTTTTTGGGTTTTTTTGGGGGGCAGGGAGGAGGGATTTACAGGAAGGAGTGTAATTTTATGTTCAATTTAAGATTTTCAAGTAATGCAATCGCTCTGGTCCATGCATGCTATATATATGAAGGCGTATTACCTCTAACTGATGTTGAACCTGACCCTGACACTCACTGTCTGTCTGATCTGATGTCCCCAGTCTTTGTACTGGAAGAAGAAAAGAGCAGTTGTGCTCTTTACCTGCTTTCTGCCATTCTTTTTACAGGCTTTTATATAGTATCTCTCTTCTCCATGTTCCTAAACGGAAAGTCATCGCATTAGTCATTACTGAAGTGAAGCCATGCCATACTCTGATTATTTTTGTTGCTTTTCCTCTCAGCCTTTTCTAATTCTTCAGTGCCCTCTTTGGAATGAAGGGAGCATGTAGATAAAGCACAGGGTTGTTAGTTGTTTGTTGCTTTGTTAGTTTTGGTGGGGTTTGTTTGTTTGTTTTTTTAATAGCAAAATGTTCAGGCTTCTTCTATCCCATTCCTAATAAGTGCTAACACTCAGTTTGCTTTGCTGGACTGCTGGTTAGTAGGATTTCATCCTTAGGCCTTCAGTTGACTGTCACTACTATAATTTTCCCCATGTCTATTGCTTTTCACTTAGACATCAAATTTCATTTTAATGTTAAAAAGTCCTTTTGGCATTCTTTTTGGTTAGTTTTTATTGGTTTATATGCCTAAGTGGAGATGGTATCCTCGCAAACCATTGCCTTACTATTCAGCCTTTTGTTAGATCATCTATGAATATCTTGGTTGGCACAAGTCATAGCACAGTTGTCTGTAGAATTCCCCCAATGATCTTATTAGATCTTATTATCTTATTATGACCCTTATATTAGGAAGAAATTCTTCACTATGAGGGTGGTGAAGCAGTGGAACAGATTGCCCAGAGAAGCTGTGGATGTCTCAGCCCTGACAGTGTTTTAGGCCAGGTTGGACAGGGCTTTGAACCTGGTCTAGTGGAGGGTATCCCTGCCCATGGCAGAGGAGTTGGAACTAGATGATCATTAAAGGTCCCTTCCAACCCAAACCAGTCTATGATTCTGCGATTTTTCTCCATTAAGAACATTGCCTTTGTACTCCTGCTGTTGGCTTTGTGTTATCTAACTGGTTACTCTCCTGTGCAAGGACCTTTCCCACTTATCCTGTGGTACCTTGTTTTCTGAGGGTCTGATAAAGGACTCAATTAAGCTGGACCAAGCAGAATTTGGAAATCTGAATAAACAGAGGTTATCTGGTGAGAAAGTCTGTTTGACTCAGACAAAGAGATAGTTTGTACATGCTGCTATGCCATGCCTGGAGTTTTTTGTGTTCTTCTCTGACGCAGGAACAGCAACGGGGTGACAGGTGTCCCCTGGCATTCTTCCTCCCAAGAAAATTGCTGGTGGAGCTGGCTTCACCTGCCCTTGGTCCAAAACTG
>NW_009928058.1:61141-62230 GCF_000696875.1 Nestor notabilis | reverse complement strand
AAAGTTGCCTTGATTGCTATGAATGTTGGCTTTCCATACCTACAATATGAGAAATAAATTTTCCTACCTCACAGGAAAGGTGTAGTGCTCAAATGAGTAAGCAGCACAGTTCTTGCTGGAAAGCCCTGAATGGAAAGAAACTGGGAAATGCAAAATATTGCAAACATTTGATCTAGTTCTACTTAAACATCAGTGTGACCCATGCTCCAAAGTCATTTAAGTGTTCTTGAAAAATACCTCAACCAGGGGCTGGTCACTGTGATTGCTGGTCAGATGTCTGCATGGGGAGAAGGGGACATCCTTGCCGTCAGCCTAGGTAAACCTCCAGAGTCCCTAAAGGGGGAAAACAGTGGCTTAAATGAAAAGATTGGTGGCAAACTTGCCAAACTGGCAACAATGCCAGTTGTCTGATACTCGAAGACGTGAAAGACTTTGGGGTTTGTGTCCAGCGTCACTGATACAGCTCTGGCAAATCTCAATGCGCTACTATTTTAAGGTTAATTCTAAAACTACTGATTTTCATTTACTGTACCTTGCAGGATTTAAGTAGAATATCACCATCCACCTTTTTCACTAGCCAGGCAGAAACTATTTTAAAACTGTTCATGGTGATATGCTGCTGGCATGATTTTAAAAAGCCAACCATATGGGAGCATTCCTTTTAAAACTAGACACAACATGGCATTGTAGGGTTTTTTCACACAGAAGAAAATAAACCAGGTCAAAATAGGTCAAACTTCACCCTTCCAGTGTGGAGAGCATCTATTTTAAGTGGAAGATGAGAAATGAAATAGTAACTGTTACCCTGAAATGAAAAATGGGGCTGTTTATGTATTTAATTGGTCGGGGTTTGTAATGGGGCTTTGAATTCTGCTGCTGTCGGATCTTGTACTGCTGCTGTCAATCATGGGGTTTTCTCTTTCTTAAAAGACTCATGGTAAATTTATCTTGGATAGTTTCTTAGCAGGTGTTTCCTCGACGTTACAAATGCTCTAAGTGAGAACCGTGCTCCACGTCCGGAGTTCTCAGCTGAAATCACACGGCAGCCTGACACGGGCACTGGTGTGTTTACCCATCTGCGGCCACGCT
>NW_009928058.1:38534-61110 GCF_000696875.1 Nestor notabilis | reverse complement strand
TCTGCGCCCCAGCGGCCGGCAGGCGCGGGCGGGTCCCTGCCACAGCCCGGCCTGGACGCAGAACAGATGTTGGGGATTAGGGGGAAGGATTCGGGGAGGCTTTCGGCCTGTGGGTTCGCGGAAGTAATTCATTGTGGAGACGCAGACAAGGCCTGCTGGACCTGCGCTGAGGAGTCAGCTGAAATGGGTCTCGGTGGGCTTGAGTAGCCGAATCAAAACCAAATGTTCTCCTGGTACCTTTTAATTAAAGGGAAAACATAAATCAGTGTAATAAAATAAAGTCAGTGTGCCAAATGGTAACAGTGTTCTTCCCAGCAAAGAAGTCGGCAATATAGGTGTCTTTAAAATAGCGCTACCTCATCTGCTATGGGTGGAAAGGCTTCCTGGTCTGCCTTGCTGGGAAGAGGGGTGGAAGCAGGAGGCAGCTGGGTTTACTGCCCTGGGACTGGGCGTCTATCAGGGCCTCTTCCCCTTGGACTAGTGCTTGCAGTCATTTTGTCATTTGTCAATGTTTTATGATAAAGAGAATGTTTCCTGTGGGACTATCTGTCTTCAGCTGTTAGGTTTGTCTCCGACTCATGCGTTTTAAACACCTTCTGCTCAGAAATCAGTCATCCCTGGGAAAATAGGGGTGGCACAAGTTGATCAAGACTGAGTGATCTACAACTGCCGTAGCATTAGGTGTCCCCTGCACACATCAAATACTGCACCACATATCCACGAGGCTTGTCAGGCATCTTTGTGGGCTAGGAAGTGAACTTTTGGCTGCAATATTGATTTATTTATAGATTCGGAGCAGGTATCTGTAGCTGTGATTTGTGATGGGATGTGGAAAAGTGAATTCATATAAATAGATCCTATACTGTGCTGCTCTTGTGAAGATTTTGGTAAAGGGTAAAAGGAAGAAGGAAGAGACAGGGTGCATCTCCAGGGTTTGGCAAGAGGGTGTGGTGGAAATCATTGCAGGTGTACTTTGCACATGATAGATCAAGGCACAAAGACACGATGGCTGTATGAAGAGGTTGTATGTGCTCAAGCAATGAAATAAGCTGCTCTGGGAATGAAAATGAAGGAAAGAATGGAGGGTTTATGGGGGGAAAGTACTCATTTGTGGTAAGAGTCCATTGATCTGAGTTGAAATGTAGTCATGTTAAGATAACTTGAAGTCTTTAAGGCCTTCAAGAGAGATAGTATGACAGTAAAGAAAACCTTGAGCTAACTGCATGCAGAATATGCTTTAAAACATAACCATGGAGTGAAGATAAAACCCCAGGTGAATATGTAGTGACTGTGCTAGTAAACTCCTCTTCCTGAAGAAATATAGCATGGGAAGTGATGACTGTTATCTGATGCAAGTCAACCATTGCTATAACAGATTAAGAACAGATGAAGATCTATAAAATTGAGTTTACAGGACACAGTTTTGCAGAATGCAGAGCCCTCTCTGTGGAAGCAATGTACTTTCAGCTGCTATTGACTTCAGTAAGAATTCAACCCGCTCGTTGATTTATAAGCCTATAGCTGAATTTGAAAAACTGGAAAACATCTACTTCTCTGAGCCTTGCATTTCCTAGATCTAATTCATGCTATGTGGTTATCAGCCATTTTCTGGAATTCTTGAGCTATTAAGGAATCTACAAAATGTAAGACATAGCAAATAGTGTTATCTCAGTATCTCAGATCATATCAGGAAATAAGTTAAAAACAAAATATCTAAACCCAAAGTCATTTCCATTTGTGGGTTTCAGTGCTCACTGAAAGCAGCAAACCATGTGCAGAGTCGCAGTACTTTGACAAGCCTGCGAGTGCAGGTGTCTGCGTGCCCCATCTAAATCGCTAGCGCAGGGCTCTGGAGAGCAGCAGTCTTGCTAAAGTCAACTTATTTGCCAGATGTGGGGACAACGTGCAGAACCTGAACTATTGATGAAAGTTTTGCCACTGGCCACTCCAGGTCTTTGTGTGTGCTGTAGAAACTGAGTTTTGATCAGCAGCCTCAATTAGAGAACAAAATTGTTTAAATGGCTTAGGTGAGTGAATTAGATACCTAATTATGCTCACCTGAAGTATTTAGTAATGTAGCTTTGTTGATACGGTTACTGGTTTCTTTTTGTAAGCCACTTTCTTTAAATGGATCACATGACATGAGGGAAGTGTTACATGATACTAACATGAAAAAAAAAAAGCTATTTTTTAATATACTACTTAAATGGCGGTTTAAAAAAATTATTTTGAAACACTCCAGTGAGGTTGACTGTGTTTTCTTTGTGTTCTGTGAGTTTAGGACACACGCCCAAATTCATACCATGAAACCATGGCAGAGCTTGGAATAAGACCATGGTTCCTGAATGTGATTTTTCTGCTCTTTTTTAGAGCAGCTTTTTACTCGGGGATGCTATTTGCTAATACTGGGGAGGAGCGAGCACCCTGAAAACAAATGTGGTTTATGTGAGGAAGCCAGTGCTGCTGCAGTAGCACAGTTGGAAAATTTCAGCACACAAAGCCAGGAAATTCGAAGGTCTGACTCTTTTGTAGGTGTAACTTGGCAGGTTGTGCAAATATCTTATATCTTTGCTGGCAAGGAATGGCTTCTGCTAGACACAGTTACTTTGAGTTTTAAATTCAAAGGTGGGTTCTGTAAAGTTTAATTTTGTTCCCTTGCAGCTTTCATGATAAAGGCACGGTTATTAAATAAGGGCACAGCTACTATACAAGAGTGGTTACTATTAAAACCTGCACAGAAAAAGTTACAGGCTCCAAACAAGTGTGGTTACATGCTTAACATGACTTCACAAGGAGACGCATAATGTAAAGTATAAATTTCTCTTTATACGCAGAGTAGAAGTTTATACTGAAGTGCATGAAACGGTGAACAAGACAAACTCTTTCACTGCCGGTCTGTCCAAGTCACTGTTTCAGATTTGCTTTGTTCTTTCTGTTTATGCCTGTGTAAGCTTAATTTGAGGGGGAAGAAGAGGAAAACTGCAAAGACTTAAAGAAAAATAGTCTGTAGGAGTGACTTTGCTCTCATACTGGGAAGCACATTCTGATATAGATTTTACTTGTGCTCAGGGAGGTTACAGCACCATGGCAGGTTACCACCCATCAGCAGAGTAGACCCATGGGCCTTCTCTTCCACATCCTCAAACGTGAGTTCATCTTAAACTGAAATACAGAAGTAGATGGTATTGTGTTGTACAACTGTCTAATTGGAGACACCTCAGAAAACTCAAACTATCTTATGATTCAGAGTAGTATCAGGCCTGACTCACGTGAGGCAAAATAAACCTTGGGTACCATCAGCAGTGTCCTCTGCTTCAGGTTTTTTTGGGATGTTCATGGTCCACAAGAACAAGTGTAAAGGAAGGAATTTCTTTTATTCAGTAATTTTAATTTGTGCTGGAGGAGCTCAGAGTAATACAGAATTATATTTTTAGATTTTTTTTAACCAGGAAGAATAATTAGCACCTGGTACTATCTACATAAAGATTTATGGAGGTATTTCATGCACTTTAAGGAGAAGGTTCTTTGGTTAATGAGATCTGTGCTTTCTAACAAAATTTCAGGAATCCACTTATATCCGTCTGGAGCATGATCTTACTACTAATTTTTAACCAACAGTCTTCTCCAAATGGCTTTGGAGGAACATTCATTTATGTTTTTTTGTCGAGCTCCATGTAACCAATAATGAAAAAGAAATTACAGGCTGCATGAAATTGCTTCAGAGTTTACACTGCCAGTGAACCAGAAAATCAAATTAAAACATCATCTGATTAATTTTCTTAATTCTCTGCTATCAGACTAATAATAGAGAGTAAGATGGGCAGGCTCCCTGTTTAATTGGTAGTCTTGTATACTAATTAAGTAATGAGATAGAGTATTTTTTTCTCAGGCGAGGCTGCATATGTAGAATATATTTTTAGTTAACACAAAACAGAGCTTATTAACACCCTTTGGGACGCATTTGGCCGCAGATATATTGATTTATGTATCAGATATTAATTTCTGTAGATTACATTAGGAACTAGAATAAAAATAGGTTGCTAATTTGCTGTGTTGCTCTATTATGAAAAGCAAGTTCCTAAGAAGAAAATAAAAGGAAGTAGAAAATACGAGGATTTCACTGCGCTCCTGTGGAGTTACAGCTCTTAACTGGTTTCTCCAAAATCACAGTAGTGTATGTGAAGTTGGATTGGGTGGTGGTTATTTGTTGGCTTGGTTTCTCCCCCCAGTACTAATTTTGGGGTTTGTAGCTTTGTATTGCAAATTCCTGGATTTTTCTGGAAGAACTTCAGGTGATTTGTCTTTTTCAAATTACTATTGTGTTTCTTCTGGGGTGTTTTGTACTTTAGTTTGTCTTTTCATGCTTTCTTTTAACCATCGCAGCTTTTAACCATAGCTTCTGTAACGTAAAGCTTCTTGCTGGACACCAGTATCTTTAAAATATCTTGGATTTTACTAGGAATGTGAGTATATGTCTTACTGTGGTGGCTTTTTTTTTTTCTTGCTCAAAGTCCTGTTCCTGTTGTCCCTCCCTATGTTTAAATCCAGGTATTATGTTAAAATTACCGATAGGTTTGATAACTGTGTCATGGAGGCTAAGCAATGGATAGATCTCTTACTCTAGACTTCTGTATGGTTTTAAGTATGACTGACAAAATTAAGGAAAATGGGTGAAGTATCTGAGAGGTATCTGATTTTTTTTCTTTCTTCCTTCTACTGCTGTCAAGGGAATATGGCTGTATAAGTGGAGACTGGGAGAGGGAGGAAATAGGTTTGAGACTGGACCAATGTGTCATTGTGTTAAATCCAGCCAACCAGTGAGGTCATTGTTTTCATCTGAGTCATTTTTAAATGAAAACTCTTACATTATGGAAAATATTGCACATCTTTATTTCAGACATGGAAATATCCAGCCAACCTTTCAGTGGTAGAGCTCCACTGATTTCATTTGAGGTGCTCCTGACTCCCAGTGGTGTAAGCAGGAGGGGGAATCAAATGCTTCTGCCTCATTCTTTAACACTGTGCCAATAACCCAAAGGGGTTATTCTTTAGGCATATTTCCAGCCAAGATGCTTGTTGAAGGGGGACCTGGTAAACCTGTTGATCAGACCTGTCAGCCCTGAATCTAGTAAATCTGTCAGCCTGGAGCTGGTACAGTTATACTGGGGGAAAATGTTCTTAAGCTTTTTCATAAAATACCCCCCACTCATGTGGAGGTTAGATTATGTTCCAACGTGCACAGGGAATCCAATGCATTCTTGGATATTGATTATATTTCATACTTGGGCTCTAGTAGGCTCAGTCTGTGTAGTATGATTTAATTGAGGGACTTGGGCAGTTTTCCCAGCTCTGCAATTGATTTGTGTGACCATGAACAAGCCCTATCATCTGTTTGCACTGGGATTGTAATGTAGATGATGTTTAAGGTGGGATTGGTATTTGTAACACTTTAAGGGTCGTGTATAATACAGTAATTATAACAGAATTTGTGTGTTTTGTACAGTAGAACAGCATGGAGTGGAGATACTGATGATTCCACACAAGCTAACGGAAGTAGTAGGAGTTTTTGACTGAATCTAGCAAATGCTGTTTTATCATGTAAAGCGGGAGAAAGCCATTGCTAGTTGATACTTTCAGAATAATTTAAGAAAAACTCGTTGGTCTATGACACAAAGTCTTCCTGTTGTTGCATGGCATGTTCTCACGCTGTTAGTATGTGGCAAGTCCTGTGATTCCTGAAGATCTATTCAGCCACTTGGTTTATAAGGATTTAATGCTTTTGCCCTTTCAAGATTAAACTTCCAGGTCTTTTGAAAGACGAAAACTACCCAGTGCACTGAAACATTCAGTCTTAGATGACCCAGCACATGCAGAGGGTGCACAGAGCACCCCTGAAGGGAAAACAGGGCTGGGTAATGGTCTGCAGACTGTGTAAATGTATCACATATTTGCTGGGGAGTTTGCACATTGATATTGTTCATCTATGATATCTTTTTCATGCGTGGAACCTGTTCCTCTTGCTACTCAAGTTAGGCTTCAAATCTGAACTCATGAACAGCATGAAAAATAAAACTGCAGCAAAGATGTCTAAGCTGTAATACCACTGAAAGTGCAAAAATTTAAAGACTGGGGAAGAGTGTGTTTACTTTCTACTGAAAATGCTTCCCAGACCTTCAAAGCAGTTTCTGAATCAGCCCTATTGGATCTACAGAGCAAATTAAAGGAAATTTTTCTCAGGAATCTGGTAGTTTCCAAAGAGGAGCATTGCTGTAACGTTTCCCAGTGTTGATGCCTTAGCTTCTCATAGTGAATAATATATGTTTGTCCATATACCACACCATCAGGTGAGGCACTGGGACTTTGAGATAAATGGAGTGGAATTGTTTGCCCAAGCTAGCAGCACCGTGTTATCAGTAGGGAAGTGGCTGAGACCAAGACCCTACGAGTAGCGCGTCAGAGTGATGGGATGAGGAAGGCTTTGAGGAAAACTGTCCTCATTGAATAACAGACGTGCTTCTAAGTGACTTGCCTAACATCAAATGGGAGCAGTGACCAATAGGAATTCGTCTGCCCCAGCTTTAGCCCTTCTCAAGTGGTGGGCTCAGACCAAGCCACTGGTCTAGAATTGATGGAGGAGAGGTACTGGCAGAGTTTTCTTCCTAGCGCTCTTCAGTTGACCTTAAGGTGGGGTTAACTGCCCGCTGGTGATGCACTGCTTTCTGCTTTGGTTATTGAGGCAGTGCAAGTGGAGCAGCAGGGCCAAGGCTCCTACAGCCACTTTTGCAGTGTCATAGGTGTCTAGATCAATAGTGCCTCAGTGCTGGCAGTGAACATTTGTTGTGCTGTTATCATATGTGAATCACAATAATCATGTGCCATCTTCTCTCTCTCTCTCCCTCCCCCCCCACTCTCTCTCTCCTCCTTTCCCAAATGTTGCCAAAGGTAGTGCCATACTATCAGCCATGGGTTTAATTAGTAGGGACTAAAGTGATTTGACTGTGCTCACCTGACTGCAGGTTGGACTTGAATCCCTAGTGAATAAAGCTAGAGTTGAATTAATGTGAAACTGTAACTGAGCAGCTTACTGGGTCCTTATGTATGCTTTGTGGAGAAGGCTCTGATCAGGGTCCAGGCACACTTCCAGTAATCATTTTTGTTGCGCTATAAATAAAGCCAGCTGTTTCTGTCATGATCTTTCTTACGCTTTTGCTGACCAATTTTTATCAGAGTTAGGATATTTGAGAAAATGAAGAAAACTTTTATCATTCAAAATATAAATTTAAATTTTGTCTCGCCTTTCTTGACTAGGATGATTGAGACACTTGTTTGGTTTGTCTGAATCATTTACTGGTCTAATCATGCAGTGGTAAGAATACCAAAAGAGTTTGGATGTCTGACTTTCCACCCTTGGACACTTCTGGCCTTGTTCTTCTGGGAAGTTGCTATTGAAAATGGTGGCACCACCTGTTGGTGAAACAGTAGATATATGAGTGATGCTTATTTGCATACTAAGGAAGAATAGAAAAATGGAGAAAAGAAGTTGAAATGTATTCCATATTGCAATTTCAGGGGTTTTTTTAAGCAGTCTATTCTCTATTTGATATGCCTTTGTAGAGCATGTCCTTGATTTAAAACAAACTGAAAACATGCCCCCAAAAACCATACCAACAAGCATAAACCCCAAAGAAACAAAACCTTAACCTTGGCTTTCTAAACTAATAGTACAAAGCAGATCTTCCTGGTCATTCTGACTGGCCAGTACTATTGCTTTTTCAGTGTTTAAAAGAAAAAAAGTACCCACCCTTACAAAAGCAGTCTACAGGAGGTTAAAGGTATTGGGACCAAAACTGTTTGCTCCTCAGTTGTGAAATAATCGGAGCAAAGCTTTTTCTTGCTTTTCTTGTTCCCATTCTTTCCTTTTAACACATTATCACTCCTTTAAAATGAGCAATTGTACTGTGGTATCCTCATCAGTGCTTGCAAGGGGGTCTACTGGTGGCAGCAGTTTAAGCTGCAATGTCTTCATCAGGAAGACTTGCTTTAGTCTCAAGTGGTTTTGGGGTGCCATGTGATTAATAGTTTCTGGTAGTTAGCTTTGGATGTGTTAGTCACTAATGTTTACATCAGCAGACAAAAGAAAAATGACTCAGTTGTATATCGTGGGGCCTGTATGATGACAGAGCTGGTCAAATTTTGAATTTGCTTAAAAAACAAACTATTTCTACTCCTTCTTTCTGTGACCTTCTTTAAAAGGAAATATAAATCTGGTGGTGATTCCTGTTTAGTAGTTCTGCTTTTCTTATCTGGGAGAGATAGCTGAAAGTTGTTATTCATTGAGACTGCGTATGGAAATGCCGTGTTTCACTGCAGATGTATTGCAGTGCTGTCTTCACTGTTGTCATGAGTAGCTGAACAACTGGAATGGAGCACAGCAACAACCATGAAGCCTGAGGAAGGCTTTGTTGTGATATATAGGTGTTCTTACTGTAAATTCTGTTCATAACTTAACCCTCTATCCCATGGGTTGGGAATACCCTGAAAATACCATCTGTGGATGTCACCAGAACAATATTAGGTGGGCTCCAGTGAATCCTCTGCTGAGGATCTCCCGTCCTGTGAGAAGATGGTATAACCCTGCCAGAGAAGAGACAGAGTTCAGAGGCAGACATCTGCATGCAAAACAAACTGTTCACTGTCATGCAGCACAGCAGTCTTATCACTCCTAGGGGAAACTAGAGAGGAGCAGGGAAGAAACCTTCCATATGAGCTCAGGAATGGAGTGAAATCTTGGGGAGGGTTGTGTAGAAAAAGGCTTGCCAGTAGCAAAGTTAGTATCTGGCAGGATTCAGATGAGATTAATAGTTTTAGTGGTGCAGTTTTGGACAGAATAATACTTGAATAAAAGGCATAATTACAGGCAAAAAGGATGTGGTTTTAGGAAGGTTTTTTTGGTGTCGAGCTTAACACGTGGGATGTCCAAATTCACAGCCATTGAGATGTCAACATTTCTAACAACAGCAATAGCATTTAAACTTCTACTGAACATATACTCTGTTCTGAATTTTCCAAGTGTGTTGAGTTGCTTTCAGCTATGAAAGCAAAAAGTGGAACATAAAATATTTGAAGCAAAAATAACAAAAAATGCATATAGAATCTTACAGCTCCTTTTAGCCTTTATTAGCACAGGCAATGGAAGGATGGTCAGTGGAAATGCTGATGTGATTAGACTCCGAGCACTTGCAGGGTCACAGCCAAAGAAAAGCAAAGCATGAGGATAAATCTCATTATGTTTTGTCACTGTGTTATTACAGTTCAGCTTTTTGGCTAACAATAAAGTTATGATTTCCCTCTTATTCCTGTACATCCTTTTCCTTAAATAAGCATAGGTCAAAACTGCCCATATGCTTCTGGCATTCTCATGTGAAAGTAGGCATGAGGGCTCACAAATAACTGAGAGCTGATTCTGGGGCTGGAATGTGTTTGCTTACTGTCTGGGTGGGTGGCAAAGTATCCATAAATGTTTTAGCACAGTCTAGCTTGCTCTTGATTTCAGAACAAGATTTATCACTGATCAGTCGGTCCAGCAACAGTGTGGAGGATTAAACATTCAAAAGTGAAAAATGCTTTTGGAAGTACTCACTACTTGGCAATTCAAGGGCAAGTTGCTGCTAAATATGTCTGAGTTGTGCAGCAGACAACTTTAGGCAGAGATCAACACTGGGAAAAGGTGTTGGGTACTACTGGTGGGCATCCTGACCGTGCAATATGATGGCTTTTCTCAGTTTGAAAGATTTGCTGTAGTGAGTAATGGATCAACCATTCCGTTGTGATCAGCCACAGAAGGGCGTAATTAGGAATTTGTGTTCTCGCAATGTATTTCAAAGGCTAGTAAATGTTTTGTTTGGTTCCATATTCTGTAGTTCAACTTTGTCTGTGAAATATCCTGACACTTCAGCATTGCAGGCTGCTGCTTTCTTGTGTGATAAAACAGAGGCACAGCTGAGCCAGCCAAGCCTTCGTTATGCTGGGGAGGCAGTTGCTGTAGTGTGGTGTCCATGGGGTATAGGCCTTCCTGCCTTCAGCAATGTCACGCATGAACATTCATAGGTATACATGTATGTATTGTATGTAGCATACAAAATATTGAGAAGTAAAGGGTTTGGGAAAGGAATATGGAAAGAGAGATAGGTGGTGAGGTCGTCTCAAGTCTTCCATGCAGCAAACCTGGGCCTTACTCACCATTAACTTATCTGTAGAAGATTCCAATGACCTAAAATAGAATTTCTGCAGATAGTGCTGTATTTCAACTTAGTCGTGTAACTAGGTATGTATGCTGGGACTTGCAGGGTTTCCAGATATCTTCCTTCTCAGATCTAATCAAGCTTTTTCTTCAAGCGTTACAGCAACGAGAAAAACACAAATATAAACTTTGAGCTCTTTGTTTATAAAAAAAGCCATTTGTGGGACAGGAGTGTTTCCCACCCTGAGTTTGAGGCAGCAGTAATTTGAATAGGAAGTGCTCTGTTTAAGTGGAATATGACAAATATTTTAGTGAAAAATGTATTCTTTTTATCCATGTCAGTTTGATGTTGCTCAGAGATCTAGAATAATGGGTAGAAAGAGAGAAAGTGAAAGGCACAAATGATGCACGAAAGTGCAAGCTAAATATGCTTATGGTGCTTTTCATGACTGAAAATGTGTCTGTCTGGATCCACAGATTAGTATCAGTGGAGGATTTAGTCAAAACACTTGATTTTTATTTTGGATGTTTTTGGGGGGAAAATTTCTAAGGAATTTGAGATCATGAGGAACGATTGCAATGAGAAATGCCATTGCTATTTGTTAATTATAGGCCTATCTTCTGTTAAGAGTTGATGAGATTTCCCTCGCTACCAAATTTCAACATCACCCAGATCATGGATGCAGTACCTGTTTCATGCTATCATACTACCTTTTGCATGTCATGGCTTGAAAATACTCATGATTTATTTGTTTGTTTCCTCACAGGCTGGTATGGTGTTGAGATGTGGATACTTCTGGTTTGGCTTGTTTCTCGTGCCCACTGCGTGCCTTGTTAAAGACGTGGCGTGGACAGCGTAAGTCCTGAACCAGTCCTCTTGGTATTACAGGAGTTATTCTGTATGTACATGTTGTCCAATCCAGTATTATTCTGTAAAGAACTACAGAGCCTTCCAGTGAGTGCAAAATGATGATGCTCCTTTGGAAGATCTATGAGCAAGTGAAGTGGGAGCAATTTCTCATATGCCAGTGCAACCAGCATTATGAGAGAGTGAATAGTTAGTCCTGAATCTGCAGGCAGCCTTGCCAGAGTAAGGAAGGTGTGTTGACATACTATTATTTTTGTTGTCTACCCTTTTATTAAAGGCAAATTTAAATCAGACATCAAAGATTTCCTATTACTAAAAAGGAACGAATAATTTGTTCAGTTTGACTGAGGTTAGGTAGAAAGTAAAAACGTGGCAGTCTAATCCATACCCAGTAAGCTCCCAGTTCTTTGTCTCTAGGTTCTCCTTCCACAGCGGGTCTTCCTAGACTCAACTGAGAGAAAAGCAATGCTATGCACTCTGTGCCTGAAGTAAAGTCTTAATGTTTCCTTCCCTGCCCAGAGAGGAGGAACAACCCTTGTGAAATAGAATCCCCTTCTCTCAAAACTGTGGTTTCAAAGCATTGCAGAAGGCAAGCAGTTTGGTTTAAAGAGAAGCAACTTGCCTTCTCTACCACTGCAACTTGAAATGCAGAAGTGATGTTTTTATTTAGAATTTATGGTGTTTCATTCAGCTTGCTTTTAAGTTTCTTAGACACCAAAGCTTTCATCCTTTCCCATGGAAAGCTGTGTTACAACCAAGAAGGTTTTACTGCATGGATATGTAATAACCCTGTTCAAGGAAGATCCAGGACATTCCAACTCTAGGGCAGAAAGGCAGATCCTAGCTGGAGTGAAGAGGGGGAAATATAGGTTAGCTTGTCACTTGACACAAAGGCTCAAAGTGAAAGCGTTGTAACACATAACGCTTTGCTCCAGTGATGAGCTGTCAGTCAGCCAAGGAAGATTCTTAGACTCATAGAATCATTTAGGTTGGAAAAGACCTTTAAGATTGAGTCCAGCTGTAAACCTAGCTCTGCCAAGTCCCTAGTCTTCTTTACAAAGAAATGCAGAAAGGACTGAAAAAAGCAGAAACTTTCCCAAACGCAGCCACGTTTCTAACACCAGCATAAAAGGCTAAATCAGCTGATATGCATATATCTGAAAATCTTTTTTTCTTTCTTTCTATGGGGTTGATAGCACAGCTACATTAAACTGGTAGTAGGCAAATCTACCAATTGTAAAGTACTTCTTCAATGTTTTCCTATTTTCTTCCTCAGCTTAATTTTCACGAGCTACACTACTAAAATTAAAAATAGGTATCATAATATATCTGTTCAGGCCAAACTGTGATTTAATAGCCTAGCACACCAGAGGGGGTTTTGTTACACTCATTTAACTTCTCCAATTGAAAAATATTTTAAAATTTTAGAGCTGAGGCCAAAACGTTCAAATTGAGATTCTTAGTTATGTCTGTGACCTGCTTCTTAAAGCTCTGAAAAAAGGAAATCTTAGGATTAATTTAGTATAACAGGCCTTGCTCCTGTATCAGGCATTACTTAAAATTACCTGCTTAGTAGTCAGTAGGACTACTTTTGTGATTAAAGCTAAATAGGAGCCGGACTGTTTGCAGCATCAGGGGGTCAAATATATATTTAGTGCCCAAGATTACGCTTTATTTTTTGAAATGTTTTCATGATACCTGGATGTCCCGAAGTTGTCCTCTGTTCTTATCAGTTCTTGGCAAGAATGACTTAAGAATTGTAAAACAGGCCAGACCAAGGCAGGCTCATCCTCAGCTATTACTCATTTAAAACTCTGTTACTGACTCAGCCTGTTCTTTAATATTTCTTAGAGAAATATCAGCAACATAATCCTTTCAGTGGTTCAGACCAAGAATGTACAGAGATTGTGAAGCTCTCAAGACAAACATGCGTGATTGATATACTAGATATTTTCCCCAACAGATTTTAAACAGGAGGCTCCTATCAACATTAAGCAAAAAATCTGTTCTCTGAGCAGGACTTCTGTTGGGGTTTTTTTTAACCCATCACTGAAAAATTAATACCATTAACATTTTAACTAGGATAAATGAAATGACACAGCTATCAGCACTGCCATATGGAAGGAGTAAAGGTCTGTTTCCTTTCCAAGAGGCTTGCCATTCAAAACTTGAGCCCAAGGCCTCTGGAAATCAGCCGGCACATTTCTGCAGCAGCGGTTACACCGCATTGCTGTCTGTAATTCAGCAGAATCTCGGAATCTGGTTTTGGCTATAAAATTCCAGCAGCTCTGACTTCTCATGGTCATGAAATTATCCCTTTCAGTTTCTTTTGGACATGAAGCATACGTCTACAGAAAGAGCATCCATGTGACCCAAAAGGTACATGCCTAATTTCAGTACAAAATAATGCTAGAGAACCATAAATACAGTACAGAGTTTTTGCATGGAAGAAGGTCAAAAGGGGTAGGAGAGTGTGTTTCAAACCCATATGAATCTTTGTTTCTAAACTGCTGTGCTGCATCTGCTATCAAAACTTGTAATGCTGGAAGCAAGAGCTAGTTTTACATGTTCCCTTTGTTACACAGGCTGCAGCTGTCAACACACCTCTTATCTCCCATGTTCCCTGCAGCAACGGGCTTTTTACTTTTTTTTCCTTTTTAAGTGAATCAAGGAAATGTGGAAAAGTCTCTTTTAAAAGAGAAGGAAGCTTATTATTAATACTTGGCTGCAATACCACTTTGTTAACTTTGGTCCACTACCCTAAATTCAGTGGCTTGGTTTGGATTTGATTTTTGCCTTATAAAAGTCCCACTTGTGCTACCATTGAAATGAACAGAACTTTATAAGGTGAGTGCTTCCTCACAGTTGGCACCACGTCACTTGAATGCATGTCACTGGTGCTAGG
Source organism: Nestor notabilis (assembly GCF_000696875.1). Taxonomy (NCBI): domain Eukaryota; kingdom Metazoa; phylum Chordata; class Aves; order Psittaciformes; family Psittacidae; genus Nestor; species Nestor notabilis. The sequence continues at coordinate 47,097 of NW_009928058.1, read as the reverse complement.
AAGTCTCAAAATAGCTAAGCCACAAAGCTGTGTGGGAATTGTAAAAACACAGAGTGTATTCCAGCAAAATCAGGCAAGAGGGCAAGAATTTCTTAATAATTGGTGTCTCAATACTTAGTGTTACAGTAAAAAATTTCCCAAGCCTTCCAATCATTGCCCAAATCTTCATGTACACATTTACCATGGGGGAAGAAGCGTGTTGCACTTGCCAGCTCCACAGTGTAAATAAGAGAGGAGGTATGAGGAGCTCTTCCCATCCTTGCACACACTTGCAGTCCCTGGAGCAGAAGACTCCTAAAATGTTACTGAGACTCATGAGCCAAAATGGAGGTTTGAGAAAAGTTTTTGAATGTAACCATGCTTCTCCCTGGCAGTTCCTGGCCTCCTGAACCCCCTAAATATCCTTCTAGGGCAGCAAAGTGAAGCTGTGCACTTCCCTGGCTCAGAAGGGGAAGGGCCACCCAAATTACAAAGATATCCTTTGCCTGTTCCTATGGCCCATGGTCTTAATATCCCAGAGTGTGAGGAAAAGGTGTTTGTCTTTATGTAATGCATCAAATTTCAGCTGAACAGTAACAGCAAATGTAAGATCTCATCATTTTTAAGGACTGATCCTGCATCTAGGGCCACTTGTAAAGTACAAGGTACTAAGACTTCCACCTGTATTTTTATGTATCAAAAGTTAATAATGTGCTGTTGTGAAGTAGCCAGTCCTGTTGCTAGCAGTCCATGGAGTATTTGCAGTTGACTTTGACAGCAGCAAGACCAGACTCTGAGACAATTGTAATACCGTATTTTAGTATGTGGATAGGTCAGCTCAGACTCTCTTTATAAATACTTAATTACTGACTCTTCCATGGATGCTCTTGCTTCCAAGAGAAGAAGTGACTCAATGCATAACAATTACCTGAGGGTTTTTTGTTGCTTTATGGATACACAGCCACAGCAGAGCCCATATGTTTCATCATTTCACACCACTTACTTAGAAAATACTTCAGTACCCACAGCTTCAGGACAACGGTATCTTTTCCATATTGTGAAATATCAGTGCAATGCCTCCTTGTGCTGTGCTGCACTAATTGGACTTTGTAGGTCAGGCTCCATCCTGTTAAATCTTGAATTCAATATTCTCTCTAAAGGAAAAGAAAAACATCTCTCATCTCTTATGGTGTATGGCAAGATAAACATAGAACCTTGGGAGAGATTGAATAACTTGGAGATTCCTGTGGGGAAAACTGATTATAAAGCATTTTCAAAGTTCCAAACATGCTCAGTCTTCAAGTTTGCAATATTAGGTATGGCCTTTTTAAAAGGTAAGACATGATGAGTTCAAGGTCAAAATTTTGATGTATTTACTCAAATTGAAGAGTGTGATAGTGAAGTCAGCTTTAAAGATTTTAAGAATTAATAGCTCGATTTTCCTTCTTAAATGCAGACGTGTTTTGAAAAGTAGTTTTCATTTTAGCTTATCATTTTGACACATCTGGGGCCTAATTCAGCAACACAAAGACCCGAAGGCTTGGGTAACCTAGTGTTAATATTAAGGCACTGTCATCTAAAATAATATCAGCAAAGATTTCACGGTCTTTGTTTCTTATTCCCCATGGAAGGAGTAATAAGAGTCATGCTTTTTAAAAATAAATGCATCTTCATTATATTTTAATAACATATACACCAGTTATTATTTTTCTTCTAGAGGGAATTTGACTTTGTTTTACATCATTGGTTAAAGATTATAGTATCTGCACGTGAGATTTTTGTAAAACTTAAAAAGAAATTTTTGCCATTTCAGAGTTGAAGAATATTGTTTTAATGCCATGAAGTAAGTGGTGTCTCAGTGACTTGGCTCCATCTCGTTTTCAGGCTTATTGTGCAGTCACATGCAAATCAATATGATCTCATGGGATACTTGTCCTCTTTTAGGTGATATAAAAGAGGAAGCTGATCAAAAACTGCCTGTTGGAGAAAGATCCCTGCATTTTGTATTATTGCTTTGTACATGTGGAGGCAGAGGGGGCTAAATTCTGTCCTTTATAACAATGTAATTTAGGTGTAATAGCACTGGAGCAGTAGGTGAAACTGGGGAAAAAAGGACCAAATCTCTTCATGAGTAACATTGCTCTTCAAATTATGGTTGCACACGTGGTACATGGATTGTTCTTTGAATCCCCGTGCTGAGCAAATAGGACAGAGCCAGTCTTGTTACTGTCACTTTGAAAGCTCAGTGGGGAGAGAAGTGCCTTTCCAAGTCATGTGAGATTGAGAAATGAAAATAAAGGGGCTTGAATGGCAATTATTATCTGAGACTCTCCTCAGGTTTTCAGGGCAGTGCCATGCATAGCTCAAAAGACAGAGTAGAATCATGTTTTACTGCCATGAATATTCAATGAACCCCAGCTCTTTTGTCTGAATGAGCAATCCCACGGCAGTGGTGTCAGGCCTCCGTAGTCCCATAGCTTTGTCGGTTGGTTAGATTCTGAGTGTTGTGTTGAAGCAGCCAAGCTGTGCTGAATTTGAAGTCCTTCGGATTTCTCATTTCTTATGTAATATTTCCCAGGTATTGTGAACCTGAAGTGACACACATACACAGTGCCTTATTTCCCAAGTCCTTCAAGGGAAGGCCCTGTGCCTCTCATCTGAGAAGTAAAACTGGGATTTTATAGCAAAGAAAATGTTCGTATAGCTCTTAAGTTTTGTTTTTCTTTTTGTCTTTTCCTTGTGTTACAGGGCCAAGCATACCTACCATAAAACTTTGCTGGAGCAAGTTCAAGAGTTGGAAATGAAGACAAGAGAGCTGGGAAAAGCCATGCTTCGTGATAGTAATGGAAAGAGGTGGGGCAAGTCTATGCTAGTATTTAAATCAGACTGTTTCTGTCCCTTCCCCTCCCTATTTCTCATTTACCGTTCAAATCTGATTCCAAACAGGGTAAGAAGGCTTCTATCCTGCACTACTCATTTATTGTTGTTCTTTTTCATTTATGTCTGTTACTTCCACCAGTATCAGCTCTTTCAGTTTCATTTCCCGTGCATTATCGCTGTGAGGCTGTATTGGAAACTGCTATTCAGTCTCCTGCCTGGTAGCATATAATGCTATTACCTGGCTGCTGGACCAGGCTGGTTTTGGAAGACTTTGTTTTATGTCATCAAAGAAAACCCAAACCCCAATTAATCTGATATCAGTGTCAGGTGAAGGAACTGTCTGCAATTCAGGATATGAAGACTGTAGCTAAAAGGAGAACTGCCTAATCCAGTGTGCTCTACAGCTTCATTCAGTCTCACCTTGAGGGGGTTTTTATGCTTTCTTTTTTCCACTGCAGCTTAAAGGCCCCTGCTTTCAGGGTTCTCAGTTTCTTGTTGTGCCTCTCCCTTATATCCACACCATATGGACTTGAACATATTGCTATTATGGAATCTTTCATTGTAAGGGGAGAGTATGTGTTGTGTGGGAACTTTTGTCTCTTCTGAAAGAAGCTAAAGAAAATCATAGTGAGGCTTTTGCATCCAACAGTTTCATTTACCATCTCAGAATGTGGTTCTGCATCAGCTGGTCGGAAAAGCTGCCGAGGTTCAAAAAGGTTTTAGAACTAACTCTTCTGTTCCTTACACAATATGGCACCACATGACTTGCTAAGAAACTACATGATCATTAAACTGGATTTTAGCAAACCATATAAACTAGCAAACTGAGTGGAATGGGGCTTTTAAAAGATTTTGTTCTTCTGGGGCAGGGTCATCCTTTGAGCCTTTGATCTCTATTCTAAGGTAAACTAATTGCCATATTGTAGCTGCTGCTAAGATGAGTGGATAGTAGAATTTTTTTCAATTGAACTTGTGAGTTAATAAGGACTATTGATAGGGAAAATTATCAGGGAGTGAGTTTACCAAGATTATAGTAAACTAAAAAGCTTTTTAAAAAGTGCTTGTGTGAACTTTAATGTGTTTATAAGATGTCGTTAGTGACTGGAGTCTGCTTCTCGGAGACCAAGACAAAGTAAACACAGCGTTATTGATTAAGATCACTTCAAAACACTCGGTATCTTCAGTTTTTATTTTGAGCCATTTTTCTGCTGTGACTTTTGGATCTTACAAAACACTGTTCATAAATTGTGCTTACAGAAGTCACGAACTGCATGTCTAATCATTTAAAAACAAAGATCAAACCTTGCTTCACTGGTCAACAGAGGCAACTTTCTGTGCCAGAATTGAAACCTGAAATCAGGGATTTAATTAAAAATATGTCTTGTTTTTAGAGGGCTGAGTAGTCACCTTGAAGTCATTTGGAGCCAAAGCACTTGGTACCAAAATCAGGTCAGCCTCCCCAGACAAGAAGGGTGTAACTTGGTGTTGTGAGTTGCTGTGACTGATAGACTGAGTAGATGGCAGGCAAGTGGAATCCAAGCCAGTAGAAAGCTGGCTGTTCCCCGGCACATTGCTCTGGCAATATGAGCCCCTTGGGTGTTGCTGTGGTTCCTATCCATGCATAAGATGGCGTTTTGTAGCATTTGTGTTTTCCTGACGGTATTTAGTGCCAGTTCTTGACAGCTGGAGAGCAGAGTGAGTCAGCTTTTTGCCTGATGAGTCCCCGGGTTGTGAGGCGGTTGACACACTGTTAATAGAGAGAGAGACTGTTAGCATTTGATCTGTTTATATGTGCGTGTATGTGTCTCCAAGAACTTGATGGTTTTCTTCTCTGTTTACATACTGACCTGACTTTCTGTAAATTTAATGGCCCTGTTGTAATTCATTCATACACTACATGTTTTCATAGCTTTTTATTTTATTGCATTCTCACTGCAAACTCTTTCATCTGCATTCCTCCTCCATATAGCTTCACTTCATTCTCGAAACGCTTGCATGGAGATGATGTAAGGAATCCCTTCTGGCTCTCCTTCCCATTCTCCCTCCCCCCTTCTTTCCATGCATTTGTTTGTTCTCCTTCCTAATTGCTCCCAGATTTTCTGGGTGGTCCATCTGTGAACTAGATAATGGTAGAGTGCCTCTGCTTGCTAGGAGCTGGTGTGCTGTGCTTGTGATGTGGCCTCCTGAGTGCTCTTCAGAGTTGTTCTGTCTTTTATCTCTTTTGTTTGTCTCCTGGCTCTTTCACACCTGCTAGAAATCATGTGCTTGTCCAAAGGGAAGGGTGAGGGTGGGAAAGCAGGAGAGTGGGAATTTTCTGCAGTTACAGCCCCTCTGGATCATGCTCTTTATTTTTTAAACATCTCCTTGAAGCTGATGGAAGTGAGCGCTGGGACATGTGCACTGCTCTCCCCCTCCTGCTCCCAGCCCCATTGCTCTTGAGATATTTCTGGCAATGTGACACTATGCAGGAAGGGGAAGTAGCTGGAGTCTCCTCATTTCTAGTGGAAAGTAGGGAGCCGTGTTAAAACTGCACAGGTCTATCCGTCACCTCCAAGTACCAGTGTTAGTTCTTGGTTGGAAGTGTTCCTGAAAACATAGCCATTAGGTGTTGGTTTGTTCAGGCAGCTGTGGAAGATAAGCTGGCTGTCATCAGAGCCTATTTTCTTGTCTCACAGAGTAGACGCTATTTTTGTTCAGTGTTTTTCACAAACAACCAACAAAAAATCACACTTAATTACAGATAAGAGAAGGATTTAGGGAGCTAATTGCTTTCATGGTTGCCTAGACCTTAGACAAAAAAATGAGGTGCAAGATCTGAATGTTTAGGATTAATCTGCTAAACAAAAACCAATTCACAAACCTCGGAAAGCAGTGAGTGCATCTAAGCTTGCACAACAGGATGCCGACAGTTTGCTGTGGCTCAGCTGAATTTCTGTAAGATGTGAGCAGGGTAGCACCTGGATCCTCACTGCACGTGGGGAGGGAGTGCTAGGAGATAGGCATGTGCCACTTGATACCTAGATCTGCACATCCTGTCTTAGAGGGTCTTTGCCCTGATGACTGTTCTTGCTAGACACACTTTTTCCCGGTTAATTAAAAATATCTTCACTAATGCCTGTTGCATCCCTCTGAATCTCAGCCCTTTTGAACAGTTTATAAAATTTAATTTGCTTGTATCAATCAAAAAAAGAGGCACACATTTCTACCTTACCAGTGGCAGGGAGCAGACAGCAAGGCACATGGTAGATCAGGAAAAGTCTGTTCTGCGCAGGGAAGAGTGTCAGCACCCTGAGCTGGGTCCAAGAAATCTTGCAAGTAACATTAGAGTGATGCTTGGAGATTGTATCAAGTGTATTGTTTTGAGCTGTAAAGGGTCATGTTCTCATTTCTCTGTAGATCTCCTCTAGATGGCTCAAAACTTCTCATGGAAATTGGGATGATCTCATTATCAGATGATTCCAGGAACAGGGGATTTCAAGTACCTGGAAAACTGGCAAGTCTAGAAATAGCTTGAGCAAGTGCACAGTAGGGGGCTGGTGATGGATCCCATGCTATGCTTGCCTGCCTGGTTGTGGAAGATGAGTACCTGCACTTGCCCTCCCCAGCCTGGCACTCAGTGGTGCTGGGTTGGACTACAGCCCAGCTGCGATGTGAACAAGCCTTGGTGCAGGAAGGGAGAGGGGCTCCCTGGCACTCTCATGTAACAAAAGGCAGGATTTAACACTAAATTTACATGAATTTGGATAGGTGAGAGGGGCAGCTTGTGTGCCAAAGCAAACATGGACATGTGGAGACACCTGCCCAGCAGACTTAATCATGTTAACATGCAAGATTTACACAAAGAAAACAAACAGGGTTTTTCTACAGATTTGTGTTCAAAAGTGGCATTGAGTTCAGCTGCAGACATTTTTGTGTCTTTAAATAAGTTTACAACTAAATCTTGGCTCATAAAGGGCCAAATCTTCAAGTTCTCATTCGCTTTTCACTCCATCTAACCTCTCATTGAAGTCAGCAGGAGTTCAGGTGGAGTAAAGACTGATTAGGGACCAAAGCAAACTTTACTTTGGAACCCATGTCACTTTATTGCTCCACTGGCCAACTAATGGAGAGCAAGCAAAGCTGTGCAGAACCCTTCTTGTGACAGTAGATTCCCTGTTACAGAGGGCTTCTCTGTCTTGGAATTTCCAAAGAGTTCTCTCTGAAAGTAGTCTTCTGGTTGTCTTTCTGTTCTGCTTTTAATCAGTTAGTGGCTGAGATTAGAACATTATTTGATGCTAAAGAACAATGTAGCTTTCATAATTTATGTACTTTACAAGGAGCTGAAGGGCCTGTCTGGGGTGTTGTAGAAAAATGCCTGCCTGCAACACTGAAATACTGGGAAGCACTTCTTGAAGTTATTCAGAAATCTGGGAGTCAGTATCTTGGAACAGTGGAAGTGACTACAGAACTAGGGAGGTGTGGTTCTGTAGTCACAAGGAAGCGACACGGAAGCACTGCAGTGTGCTCCGGCGCAGCGTTTTTCGGTATGCCTTTTTCCTCTTGCTGCTTTCAGACACCCACTGATGGTAGATAGCCACCTCTTCCTTTCATCTCCATGTCATAAAACAAATACTGTTTTTCAGTGTACCTAAAACAGCAGTTCCTCACAGTCCCTCCGTTGTCTGCCTTCAACAAAGAGACATATTGGTGGAGATTCTCTTTCATTTAAGTGCTTCTAACGCTGTTGCTTTAGCGAAATGTGCATGACCAGCTCTCACCCTGAGAGCAAGGCATCTTATTTATCTTAGCCTGGGTTTTATTTGATGGGTGAGGGCAGATGCCTATCTCATTTCAATAGCTGCATGACCCAGTGGGTAATCGGTGAGCTGACACCCGTGGAGACTTGCCCACTCCACAAGTCCCTGGGGAGGAGCAAGGGGAAAATGTGGGAAACCTGACTGAGGCTTGTGGCTGTGCAGGGAGCCGGGAGCAGCAGAGCCCTCAGCCTCACGCTGGTAGAAGCAGAAATGGTAAAACAGCCTTAACTTTTAGCAAACCCATGAATGAGCTGAGGACCTGATCTCGTGCTTCCCAAGGAAGAGGCAAGCTTTTTCATTAAGATCAAGAGGAACAAGGCTTGGGCTCATTATATTTCAAAGCACTTTGTCTCTTTATTGATGCATTTCAAATTACATCTGCTTGAATAGGGAGACCGTGCCAGTAAGGCTCCTTCACATCAGCAGGTACAATGCATCTTACTTGAAACAAACTCAGTCTTGTGTTTTCGACTGGTTAAATGGCATTGAATGTTTGGAGCCAAATTCTTGTTTCCTGAATGTGTTGACTTCATTGTTTTTACTCAGGATATGCATGACTGTGGTCTGAATCTGACCCATCCAGTGCAGCTAAGTGTAAAATGAGGTTGAAGAGAGGAGAGGTGTATTTTGGGGTTTGAGGTTTTGCAGTCTTTTTATCAGTTTTTCCAGATGTTCTTCACACCATTTCTGGGAAGCAGAGGCAAGATTTCTCCACCAGCATACACAGCAAAGTGACTGGCATATTTATGATTTTTCCTTGCAGCTTTTCTAGTAAAAAGATATTAGACTCCTTTTACTAGCAAAAAGCACATAAAATGATATCAGTGGGTTTTTTTAAATTCTTTGATTCCATATGGTAAACATTCGTGTATGGTAGGTGGAAAATGCATAATATTGTTTTATTTTAC